>NC_073746.1:163393795-163541295 GCF_029784135.1 Toxorhynchites rutilus septentrionalis
GATAGATGTTGTAGAGGCGATTGATTGATTTTGTTCCTTTAAAATGGCTTTAAACTACAAAATTCATTCGCCTCAAGCTCTGAAAAAGGCCACTCGATCAATGGAGGCCGCGGGATTGAACTTACGATCGTTCGTGGACCCACAGTCGTTTAGACTACGAAGACATCATCAGCTCTACAATGATAGCAAGGCGATCTATTTCGTCCAACAGCAATTTAGCTCCAAACATTGTCTTGCTAATATTTCTTGTATGATCAAGTGTTTCAAAACCAAATCACTGATAGCGGATTTCGTAGGGTTAAAGGTTCACTGATCATTCCATAGAGGGCGACGAAAGGAATAACGAACAATTTTCCTCTGAATAGATTATATTGCAATCTTTAATGTATCCACTTCTAGCGGTTTGTTGGCAAGATACGATCGTAATCCTTCCCGATAGAGAAATTCCTGCAGGTTGTATCCATATAAATTCGACACGAATCGGTTCAGTAGAACTTGAGATATCGTGTACGCCAGTTTGAATAAACTAGTTTTGAGAAAAACGCGTTTGAAGTTCATTGTTATAGCCGTTCCACGTTAGTTATCGTATCACTAAAATGGCTCTAACTCGGTAAATAATTGGATTTTTGGCATGTCCTTTCTAGGGTATATTCTTGAATGCCTAAACTAGAGAAATATGAAAGAAACAAATTTTTAGTTCTTTCAAATTTCTAGACTAGAATACTCCCTTAAACTATTTAGGAAATATAACATTTCAAATACACCCATACCTCGCTATACGGCCTACATTCGTTCCACGAAACTTGGCCGCAAAGCGAAAAGCCGTATAAGGTATCAATTATTCTAATACAAAACCATACAAATTCAATACGATTGATTTCAAATTTATTGAATATGTTTATCATTCAAAATGCATTTTATATCTTCATTTCATTTAAACATATATACATAACAAGTACATATATTTGAACATAAAATAATAACACACTCCAAAAAACAACAATAATTCATAAACAATTTCATCTTACATGAAATAAGTGTATGTATACAGCAATTCCATGCCAAACCAATGTAATGGTTCTCAGATTTCTATTGAAATTGTTAATTTCGTTCCTTATTCGTTAGTTCGTATTTTTCATTTTTCATTAGGGTCCCAAGGGTGCCAAAGAACAAAACTACCACTTGTCACGAAAATAGAGAATCGCTATATTGGTTCGGCATGGAATGGCTGTATATCGACTTCGAAAAAATATTCTTGCCGCTATAGCGAATCATTTTAGGCCGTTTATCGAAAATGTGCCTTTATTGAAGAGGGCTGTTATAGCGAAATGCCGTATAAAGAGCGGCCGTATAGCGAGGTATGGGACACCGGTAAAAATCTTACCTAAAAACTGAATTTATTGGGTTTTTTTATCCCATTTGTTTATTTATTTAGGATCATTAGCATTTTAGCTGTAACAGAGCCGGATTTTAATCGTGTACGTGTTACACGTTTCATGGTATCTATACATTGTACATTACACAGTAGGCATTTGGGCGTAAGAGTATTCCGTCTGTTCTCCCATTGTTCAGTTAGACCGGACAGCGGAGACAGTTGATATCATCATTGTTGTGTTAATAATAGCACAACAGCCCGATTTTTCTTGCAGAGCAGAACAGTTTCAAACAGAAGCGTTCACGTTCACCATTTATCGCAATGATTGTAATCCACGTAACAGCTCCAAATCACGTGGCGGCGGTGTTTTGATAGCTGTCGCATCCAAGTTAGGTGGTTTTATTGATCCCACTCCCAGTGTGTGAAACTCTCCAACAGCTTTGGGTGAAAATCCTGATGAAAGGTCTGGTCATTAGTATCGGTATAATCTATTTACCACCCGATAAGAGAGCTGATCTAAGTGTAGAAAAGTGTATTGATTTCACAGGAGCCATCATTTCTCAGCCTGGAGCGCAGGATGTTGCATTTGGGTTTGGCGACTACAATCAATCTGGTTTAGTGTGGAACATCCCATCAAACGCTCCAGCTTCCATTAATTGCTTCTGTTTCCACGCAGATCAATCCAGTGCCGAACAGGAATAGCCACTTGCTCGATCTAGCGCTAGCAAAAGATGCTGCATTATCAGGGTGCTCGATTGCCGAGGCCACTGATCCTGTTATCCCGCTCGGCATCGCACAATCCGTGATGACCGTGATGGGAGTGTCTATCCACCTTAGAAACATTTATTGCACCCTAAAACCGCGTTAAGTTGGAGGGCGCTTCCTAATCGGTGCACGTCTCGACGGGTAAATGGATGCCTGCGTTGAAAACTCGTGAAGTGCATGAGCACAGCCGCCCCCTGAAGTAGTCGCCTAGATGTGGTCCCGGGGGGAATGAGGCTACGAGTAGAGGGCTTGGTTTTTGTGGGTGCGATCCCCACTCGACGTCTGGGTTATCTCTTCCCAGATAAGGCTGGTAGAGCGTTCCTCACCTCTATAAAAAAAACCCTAAAACCTTCACTTGCTAACTTTGGTTCTGTTTGCTTGATTAGTTCTTGAGTTATGCAGATATTTATTTAGAAACAACCATAGAAACACCCTAAAACCTTAACATGCCAACTTTGATTTCGTTTGCTTGATTAATTCCCGAGTAATGCAGAAATTTGTGTTTCATTTGTATGGCAGCCCCCCTTAGAGAGGAGGAGGGGTTTCGAAATATCATTAGAACCTTCCCCGACCCCAAAAACCCCTACATACAAATTTTCATGTCGTTCGGTTCAGTAATTTCCGAGTCCATAACAATCAGACAGACAGACTGACATCACTTCATTAATATATATCTATATATATATATATATATATATATATATATATATATATATATATATATATATATATATATATATATATATATGTATATATATATATATATATATATATATATATATATATATATATATATATATATATATATATATATATATATATATATGTATATATATATATATATATATATATATATATATATGTATATATATATATATATATATATATATGTATATATATATATATATATATATATATATATATATATATATATATGTATATATATATATATATATATATATATATATATATATATATGTGTGAGCTTCTTGGATACCAAAGAGAATTAATTCTATGACATGGTTAAGTGAATCAACACTAGGGATGCTATGTTTTGGGTGGTCGAGGCATGGGACGAGGTACAGGCTGATTCCATTGTCAAGTCATGTAGAATGCTGATTCAGTTTTTTTGAAAACCGTTAAATAACCCAAGGAATATTGTCAAAAATCAAATTTCGGGATTTAGATGACAACAAAAATCGAGATGACAGTAGATCTCTACGATTCATGCAATTTGAAGACATTTGGCATAATTTTTTTTCAAAACTCCGATTCCATGCACTTGGGTGATTTTACGGTTTTCGGAAGACTCAAACCTTGGCGACTTTGCGACAATAGTAAACTGAGGTGACACAGCAGTTAAAAACTTCAGATCTTCAAAACTATTCCCGGTTGCGAGATATCGTAGGGTTATGGACAACTGTCGGCGTACAGCAATTGCATCGCGCATGATAGTGTTCCTTTTGCCGATTTCAGGAGTAACCAAAGCGAAGAGTTCATCAAATAATTCTCCGTCTATTCGCACAAAGTTGCGAAAATCATTTGGTTCAATTACTATCAATTCATTGAGTAATTCGTCGTAGGTGAACTTCTCGCTATTAATAAATCACTGTTTGATTGTGCAACATTTTGCACAGCCTTCAATATAGCCTCCACACGGTACAAACCAAATTATTGTACAATAATATTGACCGTCTAGGGGTCACCGTCAAAATATTGGAGTTGCCCAATATAATTGAACGTCTATGGGCCGCTTCAAGGATGCTATACTTCATCGCACAATAAGCACATAAATAAGTAAACAATAATTTCAATTATAGTGACGTCTGCATGTATGAATTCAACTCTATTTTTCGCTAGACATGCAAAATGTGTCGATGCTAGGACTGAAATAAGAAAGATACTACATCTTTCTATATTCTTTCTTCCGTGTCTCTGAACTTAACATGATTGTTATTTCTAGTTTTCTTCGTTAGATCAGGTTCATTGAGCGATAGATGTTGCCATCGACGATAGAAATTTTTTTGTAAAGGGTTGTATCTAGGACACGACCACATATTTTCGACGTAGAACTACGCAATTATATATGCAATCCTCTTGTTTACCACTTCAAATATTATTTCAGAATGCATCGATTTTTTTGTAATAGATTATGTTCTTCGTTACAACTAAATTTGATTGACGTCCTTTTACGTTTGATATGATGCCTAGGACTACCAAAATATGTGAACGGAAGAATTGTCAAACGATCATTGTATTTTACATTTCCCTCTGAAATTATTGCACATCTCATGTTTACGTAGTTCTCGAACCGCGAAAGTTCATTCACCTCTAGTATCTGAAATGATGATTTTCTCAGGCTTCCCGGTTGAAAAGTACCTTTTATGGAAACATATTCCGCTCTGCACAACGACAAGCGAGTACAAAAGTTCTCAACACCAAAAAATACCCCGACTTGCATGTAGGCACAATAATTTTGAAGTCCGTTTTAGGGAAACACAGCTCAGTGGGAAAATTATACCCCCGACTTGCATGTTTTGACAAAGCGGATTCCCTCAGGCACATTGATTTTGAAGTCCGTGTTAGGGAAACACAGCTCGGTAAAAAATAATATCTTATTAATTGTGATAGATGCGCAGAAATATTTCCTATCAATTGATGCCGATCTTTCCGATCTGTTAAGAAATGTTCGAGTTATAAGCATACGAAATACGGGTAGGGTTAGCGTACAAATCGGCAGAACAAATGTTTGGGAAAAAAAGGAAGTTCCTCCAGTTTTCATAAATTTAAACCATTTAGAGATTAGCGAATTGTAATGTATATCATATCAAACAAGTCTTAGAGAATTTCTGATTCGATTGGTATGCGAATCATGAGAATTCGTTCACAGTTAAAATAGTTATTGACGTTAACTTTATTTCATAAAAACGTGATATCTTTCTGATTTGGCACCCTTACTGAAAGACGTAGTTCTACGTCAAAAAAGTTTTTATCAATTTATTATCAGAGAAAATTTCATCCCCGCAATGGTGAATAAACTAAAATTGGCTGTAGATAGTTGTTTCATTTTGGACTGAAACATACTTTCGTGACAACTGATTTTGAAACCATTCACAAAATAGCTTCCGGTTCAACCATGCATTAGGAGATCCTCGATAGCACACTGTCGTTTCTTTGGAGCATGTAAAGTTTATCAATCTTCCAATTATCATCAATGGCAGATTATGAGCATCAGAAACAACAAACATGGCATAAAATTTATCAGGTTTTGTCAGTTTTGATTCCTGCAACGCTTTTTACCTCCAAATGTGTTAATATACTTTTTTAATGTTTTGATAAATAAACCAGATTCGTTGCAATTATATACAGTGGAACCCCGATTATTCACGAGCGGATGATCCGCGGTGCGGATTATGCGCGACAGCGAGTTCCATAGTAAATCCATAAACCTTCCCGGAATTTGTCTGTGAGTGATAGGCTCATGTACTTTTGTTTTGGCCATGGCTTTCACATTATCTGACTATTGGTATACACGACTTTCTAGATGGCTAGTTTAAAGATTTCTGTATTGATAAAAACTGGTATTCATGCTGAAATATCTTCTTTTCATGTTTGTCCTTTTTAGTCCTTTATTGCATTATCCGCGATTTTCGTTATTCGCGTTGAGCTAGCCAGACTATTCCGCGGATAATCGGGGTTCTACTGTACTTGAACCAGCCGGACCTCTTTTTGAAAATAAGGCACCACTGAACTTAAACGACGCGGGTACTATAAAATTAGGTACTTACTTTTTCGTCTGCAAGTGAATATCTTTAGACGAAATAATAATGTTAAGTTCTCGTTGTTACAGAAACCACATGTATACAGCCGTTTCTAGCATGTTGTGTTTTCATTCGAAATATAGATTTATTATTTGGAACCAAAGGAATTTGTGCTTTTAGTTGCATGTCGAAACGTGTTGCTGATAGAAATCATGTCATGCAACAACTTAGAAAAACTTAAAGCATTTGATGAGAGGAGGGGAATGATTTCAGAAGTGGACAATTGAGAATTGAGAAATATGCTTTTTTCGCACTGAAATGCATAGAAACCATCGAAAAAAACTAAATGGACGATAACTTCGTCAAATATGCTTCTTTTCATGAACCGCACAAGAACAGAAATTCGCACAAAAAAAACCGCACAAAAACAGGTTTTACTGTATATCTTCAGTAGCATATTTTTTATTCGTCACTTTTCGTAAATTTGTTTGTGTTTTTAAAAATATCCAGCCTATTCGTAAACCTAACAATTTATAGATTTTTATTATTTTTGTTAACGTTTTACTTTCTGGTATATGTTGTTATACAGCTTTTTCTTCAAATTACTTCGGTCACGTAAATCTTGGTCCAGAGGTGGTCACTTTCTGTAGCATTCAAATAATTGGACACCGTTCAAAACCACTATTAAGAAAAATCCACCTATTAATTCTAAACGCGCTATGGGGGATTATTTTGTCTACTTCACGATACACATGAATAAATGCAAATCTTAATTCACAAAAAAATGTATCACTGACTATCTTGAAATGGAACTTCAACAATTGACGCAATAAAATACTCTTACACGGACCAATTTTGGGAAATGGCACATCTCATCTCACACAATCGAAGAGTCGCTAAAAATAATGCATATTTGTTAATTATGAACCTATTGAAGTGATACGAGAGGCGTTCGAAAGAAATAGGTGGCCTACGCTACAAATTATACAGTTATGAAATTTTCCGTAAACACCGTGAATACGGCTGATCAATACAATTGAATCGTTTGTTTGAGCAACCCCAGAAGTCCATTTGACGCACTTGCGCGAAAACGACAAAAAACTGTTTTTCTGAAAATTTTCACCTGGTCCTATTTGTTGGTATCAGGTTCGGATGCTACACCCAAAGTACATAATGTGAAACCACTTTTTCATCAATATAACAGTTTAAGCACAAATATGACGTTTTGAAGTTGATACACTTAGGGGGTTTCTCAAACAAACGAGAAATCAGTGGTAAATTTAGCGGGTTTGAAGTGATTTAATTTAATTTTAAGCACTTTTAATGTTCATAATGCTCACACCAAGTAAGAATGGGGCTGTTGAGGGCTGTTTATCATCATCAGAAGACGTTCCGATTAAGTTGAGTTGCGCATGCTTCTTACGGCATCGGTGAACAAGGAATGTAATTGTATATGAAATTATAATTGAAACCCCAATTAAAGGGGGCTCGTAGAACTAACTTTTTCTGAAATTTTGATAATAGATGTAGGTCTCAAGGACTCAAAAACTGCCAAAAAGTTAATTTTGACAAAAATGGCGTTTATGGGGTTTCTCAAACAAACGATTTAATTGGTATAAATGTTTAAAATATTTTTGACGTAGGACTACGCCTAACCTTTCAATATAGGGACCTATTTCAATATTTCGATGTGAAAAAGTGTTTAGTTCTTGAACGTTAATATCTCTTTAATTTAACGATCGATTTTGATTTCGAATACATGAATTAATAGGAAATATCCGCAATTCTTATCAGCAATTCTTTATAATACATGAATTAATTTAGGAAATATCAGCAATTCTTTGTATGCCCTACATTACTATTTTTAAGTTCATTTAAAGCTCAGATTGATGAAAATTGGAAGAAAGAAATCCATACTTTCCCATACATTTTGTCTGCGCTACCGCAGCAAACAGCTATTCATTACAAGCAACCACAGGAACGGGCGAAACGTAGGGACAAAGTAAAGACGAGTGGGGAATGCAGAAGAGATTATGTATATAGGCGGTCGCTACAACGTAGATTATATGACTATATGTTCCCAACTATTCTAATTTCCCAATAACGACGATCGATTGCAGCATTCATAAACAAATATTGATATGTAATATAATATCCACTTCGATAATATCCACTACACCATATCATATCGTGTTCTTCCCTATCAAATCCATAGAAAATGGCACCCATCGGTATCGAATTATCATCGACACCACGATTTTCGCTAAATACTTCTTTTAGGTTCGGCTTGCAGAAACTTTTCTGAACTCTTAATTCATCAAATTTGGTGTCCCTGAAAAGGGCCGTTGATTAGAAGCTAAGGTAATAATGACGAAAGCGGAAGCGTGGCTGTTTAAGCACGCTCTCTTAGGATACGATGGGCCAGCTGGATGTCCTTGGGCATGATGTGACGCGTTTTGCGCACAAATTGCACACAAATTGGTATCTTCGAATAGGCCGCCTAAATATGCATCGCTTGCCTCCTGCAGTGCCATAACGGCGGAACTTTGGAAGCGCAAGTCGGTTTTGTAGTCCTGGGCAGTTTCACGAACCAAACGCTGGAAAGATAGTTTGCGGATCAGCGATTCGGGCGACTTCTGATAGCGACGAATTTCACGCAAAACGACGATTCTCGGTCGGTAGTGATGTGGCTTCTTCACATCTCCTGTGGCTGGTGCAGACGGTCATGTTATTAGCGCCTTTCTGAAAGAGATCCATAAAAAATTAAGTTTTCCCTTACAACCGAATGAACAGTTTTTTTCAAAGCTAATTCGGTCCTAAATAAAGCGTTACTTTTCAGCAACAGTTCGTTTGGATACCAGGAAAGGAGGAAGCCGCCATAAGCCCCCAACTGCCATTAAGGAAGTTGGTCCGGTTGGATTGTCTGCTTGAACCGGCAGTTTTTACTGCCCTTTGTGTATACTGCTGTTCGCACCAGTTTTTCCAGCATCATTTTCCTGCTAGAGACGCGCGATTTTGGCGCCTTTTTTTCGCTCTTCAACCCGCATCAGAATCGAAGGTGAGGAAGGAGGATTTTCTACTTCGCTTCCTACAACCGCTGTAGCGGCCTTGGAGGTCTCGCTGACGGCGGTTCCGTGTTTGGCCACTTCACCTGGCCCCTCTGCCGTTTCATTCCCGAACTTCAATCGTTGCCTGAAGGTTTTTCATTCCCCCGCCATCCCGCTGCCCTTGGGTGTTGCTCAATGAAGGAGGCTTGTTTTACTTTCGGTAAGTGAAAAGAAATTTTTTCTTCTTCTGTGCATAGGAGTTAGCAAAAGCTAGGACGCCCAGAGGGCATAGTTTAGAGATTTTTCCAGAACATATCCCAAACAAGTGATTGATATTTTTAACACTTTAGTGACATTTTTATACCCAAGTGACATCCATTAAGTGATTTTCAGCAAGTGCTTTTCTGCCAGTGAATTTTCAATTGCTCTTCCGCAAGTGTTTTTTCCGGTGAATTCGGTGTTCGATTTCGTAGCTGCATCGACATTGTCCCCCGCCGTTACTGTCCTCCGCCGTTTTCGTCCCCCGACGTCCAACGTACTTAGTATAAGCAAATTTTATTTTTTTCCATCTGGCTGTACTTCGGTATAGCCAGCCTTTTACCATAGCTTCCAGCAGTTCCGGCACCGTAAGGCCGATCAACATTTACAATGGTGTTCCCACCACCCGCACTTCTACCGGATGGGTTGATCCCTTGTAGCCGTGGGCTGGCCGATCCTCTAAAAGCGCGCAGCTTAAGCGCCACTCCCGAAGGAGACAGCCCGCCAAGATCGATTTTGCCCGGTTGAGACTCCCTGTAAGGGCGAGTTCAGGTATTCTACTTCCGAAATAGAAGTACGGATCGCTCCAGCCATGCCACGGAACTCTAACCAAAACGAAACATTCAATTAGACCCCCATCAACCGAATTCAAGCTTCAAAGAAATCGGTAGATTTCACTCATACCCGATTAATTCTCATCATAGGCCAGGCTGCTACCTGTGCTACCTGCTACCATAAAACGAAAAACGATCGCGATACAATTTATAATGTGCAACATAAAAGACTTTCACAGTATCAAAGCTTCAGTCTGTACTAACATTCGATAACTAAATATATTTGCATTTTAACACCGTTTTATTAAACATTACATAAATGATATTGTAACATGCATTTATTCGATTAATCCTGCTATCCTATTATCTTCCATTCGAATTCTAGCTTGAAAGCATTCTATGAGAGGTGTGTGCGTGAAATTGAGCTTTTGTTGCCCCGGGGTCTTTTGATTCTATTGAGCGCTTTATGTGGAGGGGTCAACAATGACGCCCAGGAATTCCATTTGGCTTTTGACAAAAAATCTCGGACGCGATCTTCTTCTCGCCGTCCGGTTCATCCCGACTTAGGGCAATAGATAAAAAACTCCGTGACGTCCTCACCGGACGTCACCCTCCTTATAGGTAGCGTCACCCTCCTTACTGCCTGCGGGAGTATAGGTAGCTGTGCGATGGAATATTAGCACATAGCACATTTGATCGCCAACGTAAAGAAAAGTTCAAATCACCTGTGATTCGTAAGCACACACACGCACAACACGTTACTTCCTAATCACTGCCTCTCGTTTTAACATAGACCTAACAAACAAAGATTTTGAAAAAAACGAAAGAGTTTTATGCTTACCTTTTTGGAATTAATCAAACGAGCACGCGCACTTCCACTATTTTCCGCAGTCACGAACAAAGTAAGCGCGCCTAGACATCCTCAGATCAGGGAAAGTGAAATCAAACGTACTTACAGGAAGTACGTCATTTCCCAAAATCTTGTCGGCTATCCTCGGAAATCTGAAGATTGTCTTTGGCCGAATCATACTGATTTCGGAAAACCATATTCCAACCTTCACTCTCCCCTTCCATACGTAGCAGCTTCCCTGAACTCTACAACGTGGGAATCTCTCCCAGGCTCTCTCCTGAAATTAAGATAAAACGCTTTACGCCGTTTGAAGATCGACTCAGCCCATCTGCGTTGTTATCTACCTTCGGGCAAATACATATGAGAGTATGTTTTGCCCTTAAAATATTCTATAGTGCTGACCGCTACACCCTTTGGAGGAATCCTCCAAATTTTATTGCTAAGAACAATTGAGGATCCAATTCTTCCACCCAACCCTTTTGTTGTCTCGAAATCGATCATAGGATCGATATATTCTCCAGATACGTGATGTTAAACAAATTGAACTTCTAATGGGTATGAAGTCGCTAATCGACTTGACCCCTACTGAAATCATTTTCCATCCCACCCCTAATCAACGCAAGTGTGTTGTTTCATGCCGGGATGTAGTTTTCATGCCAGAAGAAGACCTTCTTACTGGGCTAACTGAACAGAATGTGATCGGTGTCAATGGAATTTTTAGATACGACCTAATAAAAAAAAAAACGCAAAAACACAACA
Source organism: Toxorhynchites rutilus septentrionalis (assembly GCF_029784135.1). NCBI lineage: Eukaryota > Metazoa > Arthropoda > Insecta > Diptera > Culicidae > Toxorhynchites > Toxorhynchites rutilus. The sequence goes on from NC_073746.1 coordinate 163,405,165, forward strand.
CCAAAGGTTCATTTCAGAACCACCAACATTTTCATAAAGAGTAAACAGTAAACTGATTCATTTTCCTGGTAGATAGATAGGTATTGACGCAGCAGAAGAAAATAAAACAGTATATTTAAAAATATATTTAACAAAGGCTGACCCCTTTGTATAGTCCTACGTCACCCCGGTTATGTCCACGACATTACCCACCTGTCTTTTTTCTGCTCAAAGAATTGAACTCTTCACATTATTTGTCATGTTCCGAAAAACGTGATATAAGCGAAACATTTTCAGTGATAAATTCGAGAGTGATATAATCGAGACGTGATAAGAACGCCCAGTATCGAGACGTCACTGTATATATATTGCACAACCTTTCATTATCCATGGTGGGATAGCCAATGTTCCAAGCTTTATCAGGATAAATCGAACGCATTTAAAGCTTTTCGGAAACGTGGAACCATTGAGAATTTTCAAACGTATTTGCACCTTGAAAATCAGTTCAAAAATTTGATCAAAGGGAAAAAACGTGCTTATTGGCGAAATTTTGTGGGAGGTTTGTCACGAGAAACGTCAATGAAAAAATTATGGAAAGTGGCTCGAAACATGAGAAATCGCTCTTCAACGAATGAAAGCGAAGAATATTCACATCGATGGATTTTTAATTTTGCACGGAAGGTTTGTCCCGATTCCGCTCCCGTGCAGAAAATTGTTCGAGATATACCACAAGATAGGTGCGATCTTGATTCTGAGTTTTCGATGGTAGAATTCTCTCTTGCTCTCCTTTCATGTAACAATTCTGCTCCAGGAACGGATAGAATTAAGTTCAACTTGTTAAAAAACCTCCCTGATGTGGCGAAACATCGCTTGTTGAATTTATTCAATCGGTTTCTGGAGCATAATATTGTTCCAGATGATTGGAGACAAGTGCGAATTATAGCTATTCAAAAACCCGGAAAACCCGCGTCCGACTTCAATTCGTACCGCCCAATAGCAATGCTGTCTTGTATACGGAAATTGTTGGAGAAAATGATCTTGTTTCGCCTTGATCGATGGGTTGAAACGAATGGCCTACTCTCAGATACACAATATGGGTTCCGCAGGGGCAAGGGGACGAATGATTGTCTTGCGTTGCTTTCTTCAGAAATTCAAATGGCTTACGCCGAAAAAAAACAAATGGCTTCAGTATTCTTGGACATAAAGGGGGCCTTTGATTCTGTTTCAATAGAGGTTTTGTCAGACAAATTACACTCTCGGGGTCTGCCGCCTCTGTTGAATAATATGTTATATAACTTGCTTTGTGAGAAACAGTTGAATTTTTCTCACGGGGATTCGACAGTAAATCGGGTCTCCTACATGGGCCTCCCCCAGGGCTCATGTTTAAGCCCCCTTTTGTACAACTTCTATGTAAGCGACATCGACAATTGTCTTACACAAAATTGCAGCCTAAGACAACTTGCAGATGACGGAGTGGTGTCTGTCGTAGGATCAAACGAATCCGACCTGCAAGGACCCTTACAAGATACTTTGAACAATTTTTCAACCTGGGCCATTGGGCTAGGGATCGAATTCTCCACGGAGAAAACAGAGATGGTGGTTTTTTCTAGGAAGCATAGACCAGCAAAACCAAAGCTTCAACTTTTGGGTAAACCGATCACTCATGCTATGTCATTCAAGTATCTTGGGGTCTGGTTCGACTCCAAATGTACTTGGGGGGCCCATATTAGGTATCTGAGTAAAAAATGCCAACAAAGAATAAACTTTCTCCGTACAATTACCGGCACCTGGTGGGGAGCCCATCCCGAAGATCTTATAATGTTGTATCGAACAACTATTCTCTCAGTGATGGAGTATGGCAGTTTCTGTTTTCAATCAGCTGCCAAAACACATCTCATTAAACTCGAGCGAATTCAGTATCTTTGTCACCGTACTGCGTTGGGATGTATGCCCTCAACGCATACCATGAGTCTCGAGGTTTTGGCAGGCGTACTCCCACTAAAAGATCGCTTCAATTTATTATCTCTTCGGTTCCTCATCCGGTGTAAGGTTATGAACCCATTGGTGATCGGAAATTTTGAGCAGCTTATCGAGCTAAATTTTCATTCAGGATTCATGAGCTCATATCATGGATTCATCTCCATGCAGGTTGATCCTTCTTCGTATACTCCCAACCGTGTTTGTTTTCCTGACTACATCAATTCCTCTGTACATTTTGATCTGTTCATGAAGGAGAAAATCCATGGAATTCCAGATTATCATCGATCGGGGATCATTCCTACGATCTTCAATGCAAAGTATGGGCGTGTCAATTGTGATAATATGTACTTTACTGATGGGTCCTCTATGAATGAGTCCACAGGATTTGGAGTGTTCAACGAAATTTTTAGCACCTCCCACAGTCTTCAGAATCCTTGCTCTGTGTATATTGCTGAATTGGCAGCAATACATTGGGCGCTGGACAGCGTCGCCTCACGACCTGTTGAACACTATTACATTGTAACGGATAGTCTTAGCTCTGTCGAAGCTATCCGTTCAGTGAGGCCGGAAAAGCACTCGCCGTACTTCCTTGAGAGAATACGAGAAATTTTGAGTGCTTTATCCAGACGCTGTTATGTCATTACCTTTGTCTGGGTCCCTTCACATTGCTCAATTCCGGGTAACGAGAGGGCTGACTCATTGGCAAAGGTAGGTGCAATTGAAGGCGATATTTATCAGCGTCAAATCGCTTTCAATGAATTTTATTCTTTAGTCCGTAAAAATACCATCGCTAACTGGCAACGTAAATGGAACGAAGATGAATTGGGCCGGTGGTTTCACTCGATTATCCCTAAGGTTAGCCTCAAACCATGGTTCAAAAGTCTGGACTTAAGTCGGGACTTTATTCGCACCTTCTCTCGACTCATGTCCAATCACTGTTCGTTAGACGCGCTACTCTTTCGTTTTAATCTTGCCGATGGCAATATCTGTGCTTGTGGCCAAGGTTACCACGACATCGAACACGTTGTTTGGTCGTGCGAGGAGTATCTTGTTGCCAGATCGAATTTAGAAAACTCTCTTCGGGCTAGAGGAAGGCAGCCCAATGTGCCGGTGAGAGATGTGTTAGCTGGTTTAGACCTTGATTACATGTCCCAAATATATGTCTTCCTAAAAGCTATCAATCTTCGTGTGTGATTGTCCTTATATCCTTATATTCTCCTTTTCCTTTCCCTTCGCGAGAAATCAAATCCCTTCTTACTAACAATAGAATAAGGTGAAATGTAAATACATGTTAGATATAAGATAGGCTTAAGAATTGAGTATGATGAATGTGAGTGCGAATGTGAGTGTGAACATTGTCAACATATCCTTATATCCCATCCTTTTCCTGAAACAAAATGTCACCCTTCTAAACTCGAGCAAGCCGCGAGTAATCGGTTCTCTACTTCATTAACATTAGAATTAATAAAAAAATGTTTATATATACTTGTAACTATACAAATAGGAGTTTGGCTCCTTTAAACTTATGTAACTGAGCCTGTAAAAATAAACGATTTAATAAAAAAAAAAAAAACCTTTCATTAACAGAAACACAAATTGAATTTTATCCCACAGCATTGTGCCAGAAAAATGAGAAAAAGCGATGGATAACACTTTCAACGACATGTTTTTTTTCCAAAAATCCCGAATAAAACAAAATCCGAACGGGAACTTGTTCAGAGTCTCAAAATACCTCAATAAATCATTATAACATATATTACATTAACATAATCGAGACACGCGTGAACGTGAATCCAACAAATCTGAATGGACTTGTGACAACAACAAACAACTGCGGAAAACCTGAATGGAGCGTCAATACGTCACGGTACCACCCACCAGGATCGCTCCCACGTTTACGTTTCCTACACGCTAAGCGTCTCTGCATACCCACCCCCTTAGTATTACCGTTTACATAGTAAATCGTTGAACTCGGCCGTTTTCTGCTATCTCATCTACCCGAGTCGCGTTTATTTTCACGAGGTACTCATACACAGCTAGTGAAACGTACCGACGACTCTAGTGGCGTCACCACTTAGTCGCATCGCCATCAACGAGCGCCAACTCCCGAGGTATGTATTGGTTAATCATAGTTACCGGCCGGTTGGTTTGATTTTTTCGATTTAGTAAAACAGCGAATGCCAAAAGTCACCGGAGAGCGAGAGTCGTCGCGTTCAGTTCTTCGCTGGAACTTGTCGGTGGCGGTGGTGCAACTGGGCGCGCTTCATTATTTAGTGTAAGTAACTAACTAGATGCTGGTGAGGGATGGTGAATTGGCTGGGATGAGAACAACCCTCACGTGTTTCATGAGATTGTGTGATAAAGTGTAGTGACCTTAGTGGGAGTTCTTGGCGACATGGCGTTTGTCGACGATAAATGTGTTACGCAATGGGCTTTATTTGAAACCTCAAGGATACGCCGAGATATTGGGTCAATAAAAAAATCGGACACTTGCTGCTGCTACAGGATGCATCTGAAGATTGAAAAAGCACGATGAAGTAGTCGGTCAATTACATCGGTATTGTTGATTCGTTCGGCTGATTGATACTAAAATAGAAACTAAACGTTCAATTTAACTCCGCGGATAGTCTCTGATTCTCTACGATTATTAGTTCCGATTGATGATTTTGGTTAGTGCACATCGCGCAGCATAGCTATTCAGTGAATTCATTCTATTCAAACGAATGGTCGCTCACAATAGTGCTATTCCATGATTGTGATCAAAGTTTTTTGTGTGGTTTTTTGGTGGTTGCTATTTAAAAAGATACAGTTGATGAGCAGAATTGTGGATTCGATGACGTGATCCACCGGTCTAGTGAAAAACCGGATTCGCATTACCATTCGTTGCTTCATGCAACAAATGTACTTCACCGTTCGAATGCTGTCCAAGTTTTAGTTCCGAAACCGTGGAGTCATAATGGGATAGCTGTTTTATGGCAAACATTGTTTTTTCGTGAATAAACAGCGGGCGACGGTGACGGTGCAGATTCTGTTTTTTTTTTCGCGAAGCAACAGGCGAGTGAAAACGGCATTTGTTGGCAGAAGAACAGAGTAATGCGGGATGCTGTTATTGCTTCCATTAAATAGTGGGTAAATGTGATCAACATAGTCCGATTTTTGTTTGAAGAGACGACGAGATCGTTGGGCATATTCGTGATAAGATTGTGCTTCAAGGGTGTCGAATGCCCGTGGATTGTTTCAAGTAGAGCTGACACACAAAAGTGCGCGGGATAGCGAAAACAAATAGCAGCAAATTATAGCCGCAGGTGCCGTTCGATGAGTTCGTTGGTGGTGTAATTGATGTGTCGTTTCGAGTTGCTAATAACTGATTAAGTGTGATGGAGTGACTTGTGTGTTCTGCATCATCTGATAGCCTACATTGATTGGATGCATGCATGCTGATGAAGTAATTACAAACACTAAGAATTATTAATAACTTTGTCTAAAGTTATGAAATGCTCGAGCATTCGAACAATTATAAACCTGATGTGTAATGAAGCATTTTACTATGCTAGGACAAGAGAATATCTAGCTACGAGTGATTGTGTTATTGGTGCTAAAACTTGACCAAATATTGACAATCCGAAAATTTAGTATGAACAATCGCCAACAACGAGGATGATCAGTAACTCACTCTTCCATTCTGGCTAGTATTTTTGTGATGCCCGATTGAGGGGTACATACAACACACTCATCAATCATGAACAGCTCTTGAATGACAAAAAAAACCTAAACCGAGTAGATCAAGAGATCATCGTTTTTTTCTGTAGAGCGGAGTAGCGATAAACAACGTTTCTGAAGATGAATCCATTTGAGCTCAAACTTTGCAAACACGAATCAACATGAACGAAGGACAAGTATAATGCTCAAACCAAGCGAAAACGAGCAAAAGTTTTCGTTTCATGTACCGACATTAAACTGGTAATATTCGTAATGCTCGTCGTACTAACTACCTGCTTCATTCTGATTTGCTTACTCAAAACGAAGCAGAGCATCTGCTTCGAACGCAGCTTTGACGATCACTAAATATGTTAGTGGTATAGGAGAAGTGCTTAATATGCCCTCCGAGATGAAATTGATGCATCTTTACTGTGTTCTTCAAAATTTTGGTAATAACTACGTAGGCACAGCAGGTTGGTTATCCATGAGTTAATTGTAATTATTCTGTACTTTAGATACTGTATACCAGTGCTAAGATTTTTTTACGGAAAAAAGAAGCATATTTTTAAATCAAGGATGGCTTAGATTGATTAATTTTAGATTGTTAACACATTGAGCTCCGCTTTTTTGACGTAGGATTACGTCTTTCGGGTACATATTGGGGTACAAAATGAAAATCGAAAATCGAGCACATCATGAAAATTGTCCAATTTCAAACGCTTATTGCTCAGTCATTTCATGATGGATTGATGAAGTTTTTGCATCAACCGATTTCGGCACTCCATAACAATTTTTTATATTGAATAAAAAAATATATGTCATGAAACTAACTATCGAACAATTGAAAAATCTCAGCCCCTATCCTAACGGAAATATCAACTTCTAATTGGTCGAAATTGACGACACATACAGCGGTTCCCTAACAGAGACATCAAAACCAAGCTGTCTGGGGGAAATCGACATTGCAAATACATGAAAGTAGGGGTAGCTTTTGTTCCCACCGAAATGTGTTTCCTAACAGAGACATCAAAACCAAGGTGCCCGAGGGAAATCGGCATTGCAAATATATGCAAGCCGGGGCATTTTTATATTACAAGTAGGGTGAGTGATACGATTAACTCTAGCAAATGAAATTTAAATTTGGAACTTTAATGTTGGTTGCTTCGTGAAATTTCATATCAATGACCGATCGTGTATTTTGAAAAGTTTAGCACAAGTGTAATTGTAAAATTTTATATGGTAGCAGTTAAAAATGTTAATGTTAAGGTTAAAAATGATTTGATATATGAAACGATTTATTTCAATTTCCATAAATAAAAACCAAGGTGTCTCGAGCGGGAACGGGTTGTTTGGTTTAAGCTGACTGTTTTGTTGTGTTCATTTTCACCCAAGGAAAGTTCATGCGGCGAGAAAAAAATGGAAAAGCGAGAAATATTCGAAAAAGTGATTTTCCATATGCTCTACATATAGTATTAGGTGTTGTTAGTCCAATGAGAGTTGGGTAGAATAAACACTCAGAAAGTAAAAATTATAAAACAAAATTACCTTTTTCTTTTCAAATATGTTTTTTCTATATCAAAATAACATGTTTTTACTGATGAAAAAAAATAGCTGTGTTCGGTATTGGTAATTATCTCATATTACATTGGTAAGTTTTTTTGACGTAGGATTACGTCTTTCGGGAACATATTGGGGTACAAATTGAAAAATGAAAATCGATCGCATCGTGAAAAATGTCCAATTTCAAACGCTTGTTACTCATTCATTTCATGGTGGATTGATGTGATTTTTGCATCAAACGATTACGGCACTCCATAACAACTTTTGACATTGAATAAAATAGTATATATCATATAACTAACTATCGAACAATTGAAAAAATTCAACCCCTATCCAAACAGAGATACCCAGTCCTGATTGATCGAAATTGACGTCATTTCTTTTTCGCGCCCGATTTGTTCTCTCACCGGCTAGCTGCATGACAAATCGAGTAGGAGGCGCCTACTTCACACATACCAAATGATATAAAAGGATGGAGCGTTCGTGGATTTTATTCATTTTTACAACGGACGTGGAACGGACAACAACAAGTGGAGAGCAGCAGCAGTGAAAGCGGCTAATATATAGGCGAGCATAGAAGTTGAGCAGTCAAAATGCGAGCTGTGTCTCACATCGAGCTTCTATGGCAGCATAAGCAGCGGCAAACAGTAGCAACGGTTTTTGAAACCGGTCTACTACTAGTGGCAGCAGCAAGCATCACGAGCGGATCGTTTCAGGCACGCTCTCTCCGTCAGAAGTGCGAGAACATTCCTTGGCATCGTGAAAGTGCAGTATCGAATCTGAGCGGCCAACAATTAAGCTGTGTCTCACATAAGTAGCAGTAGCAGCAGCAGCGGCGGTAAACATCGAGGCTGAACCTCAACAATCGAGCTGTGTCTCGCATCGGTCCACTACTGTTGGCAACAACAAACATCATGAGTAGAGAGTTTCAGGCATGCTCACATTCTCTACTGCTGCTGCTGCTACTGCTACTGCTACTCAGTCAGATTTCTCATTCTTGTTGGACGCTCAGATCGATAAACATATGTGTTTCTAGTGTGCATTGCTGGTACTCCTGTTCACATCAACCAATACAATTGGATGCGGTTATGGAGGTAAAGGAGTCAAAGGATCCGGTTGAGGAAGAGTGTATCGCAAGGTTCCACATGACAACATCCATTGTATCAAACCCGCTATCCGTTGTTTAGCTCACCGTGATGGTGTCAACGAAACCCCTGCAAACCGACGCACAGAAGCCGAAGATGCCAAAGCCAAGGAAAGCAGCAGCGACTCAGAAAAAACTACCGCTGCCAAAAAGTTAACAACTGCTACATCCGACTGAAACCTCACATTAGCACGCAGCAGATTCCGTACAACCCATTTAACCATTCCAGTCCTTTTCAGGACTTTCGATATTGCTTTGAAACGAAAGAGTTTAATTTATTGTTTTCCACTTATCATAAAAATGATATAAAACTACGATCAAAAATACTGTTTACTTTTACATTTTCTTCGATCATGTGCAACTAACAGGAAACTTATCACGTCAGAAACATACTTTCCATCAACCAACCTGACTGGATGCGGTAAGGGAGGCGAATGACATATGTATGCACATATATATATATATATATATATATATATATATTGGCCGATGCCTTTGCGCGAACTACACGGGCGAGTAGCACCATAATAGCAAATCAAATGTCGATGTTCGTGATATGGGTGCTCCGCCGAAGTGCTACCCCTGTACGGAGCACTGCGCCGAAAAGTATGCACATCGCGTTGGTGTGATCGAAGAGCAGTATGAATTTCATGTCGTCTAAAGACGACGCTCGTACACACAGCTCGTCGCGCGGATGTCGTCTATAGACGACGCTCGTAACGGAAGGGTTAACCATCAATAACTACGCTTGGCAACACTGACATCTGGCAATTTTCATATAAGATTTTTCCCCCGCATGTTAAAAGTGGTTTTTCATGTACATAAAAGCGCAGCGTGGTATGTCAACAGCTTCCCGGTTAGAAAATAAATGATCGTTAGAAAATAAACCGACCCGTCCAATTTCAAACGTTTATTGCTCATTCATTTCATGATGGATTGATGAGATGTTTACATCATACGTTGTCGGCACTCCATAATAATTTTTCACATTGAATAAAATAATATATATCATGTAACTAACAATCGAACAATTAAAAAATCTCAACCACTATCCAAACAGAAGATACCTAGGCCTGATTGATCGAAATTGACGTCATTTCTTTTTCGCGCCCGATTCGTTCGTTAACAGGTTAGCTGCATGACAATCGAGTAGGAGGCGCCTACTTCACACATACCAAATGATATAAAAGGATGGAGCGTTCGTGGATTTTATTCATTTTTACAACGGACGTGGAACGGACAACAGTGGAGAGCAGCAGCAGTGGACGCGGCTAATATATAGACGAGCATCGAAACTGTGTGGTCAATAGGCTAGCTGTGCCTCACATCAAGCTTCTATGGCAGTATAAGCAGCGGCAAACTACTACTACTCTACTAGTGGCAGCAGCAAGCATCGCGAGCGGAGCATTTCGGGCACGCTCTCTCCATCAGAAGTGCGAGCACACGCTTCTTGGAATCGTGAAAGTGCAGCAGTGAACTTCAAGACGAGCATCGAATCTGGGCGGCCAACAATTGAGCTGTGTCTCATATCGAACTTAAGTGGCAGTAGCAGCAGCAGCGGCGGTAAACATCGAAGCCTAACATCAACAATCGAGCTGTGTCCCGCATCGGTCCAGTACTGATGGCAACAGCAAACATCATGAGCAGAAAGTTTCAGGCATGTTCTCTCTTTCTGTTGATGCTGCTGCTCAGTCAGATTTCTCATTTTGTTCGACGCTCAGATCGGTAAACATATATGTTTTTAGTGTTTTAAGTGTGGTCACATCAGATCAACATCAACCAACATGACTTCATGCGGCAAGGAAGGCAAAGGAGGATCGAAGCGTATCGCAAGGTTCTACATGACAATATCCAGTGTATCAAACACGCTATTCGCCGTTTAGCTCGACGTGATGGTGTCAACGAAAACCAAATCTCGTAAACGTGCCTCGGAGCTGAAACAACTTTCTATCACTGATACCGAAACTCGATTGTAACACTGGTGAAATGAACAAAAAATACCCAACAACCAAACCAAACGGCCCTTTTCAGGGCCATCAGATCATTATCAAAGAGTTTAACAGTATATTTTTTCAAACATCCAAAATCAGCCTAACAGATAGCCTAACGTAATCCTACGTCAACTATGCGGTCGTGTCTCGGACACAACCTTCTGTGACTTTTTTCTTTATTTCATCCATACAAAACACAGCAGGCATCTCGTCTAGGGTCACAGAGGGCGGTTTTCATCATTCCACTTTGGCATCTTCTATCAGATACGCACCAGCCAACGACTGTTTACCATACTTCTGTCATCATTACTCGGTAAAAACTGGTGGAGTGAACAAACAATACCCAAAAACCAAACAAAATTACCTTTTTCAGGGTCACCAAATCTTTATCAGAGTTTAACGATGTAATTCTTCAAACATATTCAAAATCAACAGATAGCCTGACGGAATCCTAAGTCAACTATGTGGTCGTGTCTCGGACACAACCCTTCTGTGACTTTTTTGCTGCGTTTTCTATTCAGCCCGCAACAGGAGCTTTTGTACAATTCCAGTAACGGTCCCAGCTCCCAAAAATACTGATTTTACAAATACAAAATAGTCAGAATTTCGACTAGAAAGTTGCACATATTGTAAAACATCCGAAAACAAATCGTATATACTTTTATATTCTTGCTAGCTGACCCGGCAAACTTCGTCCCGCCCAAAATTAGTTTTTTGTCATCGATACTTTATTTTATTTATTTATTCGTCGTCTTCTAGAGTATCGTACAGACTGGTTATACTTATGATATATTCTTAATCCTAGCTTTAAAACAATATTTAGTCATGTTGAAATCAAAAATTTGGCAGACATTGTTGAATGCTCGGAGGCAGAAACTTAATGGGTTATTGTAGCCATATCATGTTCTATGTCCGAGAACAGCAATTAATGTGGAGAATCGCAGCTGGCGTTGAGGAACGTTTATTGGAATATGCAGAGCCTTTAGTGCAATCTCAGGATAGAGAATGCTTTTAGGTGATAGCAGAGATGTGATCGTTGAAACGTAGCTTAGAGTCCATGATAACACCCAAGTCACGGATAGAATGTACACGATCCAAGAAAAAAGTGTCGATGTTGTATTGGTAGTTTATCGGCTCGTAGCAACGACTAAAAGAGATCACCTTTCACTTGCTTGTGTTCACACACATGCCGTTATCTTTGCACCACTGCGCTAGAGAATCGATATCGGCCTGTAAGCTGCAGCAGTTCGCAGCTGATTTGATGACTCGGAAAATTTGAAGGTTGTCGGCAAACAATAGTTTACCAGAAGATATTCGTAGGCACAAATCATTAATGAAGATTACAAATATCAATGGCACACGCTCTTGGGGGACTCCGGACGCTATATCGAATGTTGTGGATCGTGAGTTCACCTCAACAAAAGCTTTCCTACCGGTCAGGTAAGACATCAACAAATCGGATATCCAATCAGGAAAACCCATGTGCCTCAGTTTCCTCACCGTAAGAATATGCGGAACAGTATCGAAAGCCTTCGAGAAATCAATATAAACAGAGTCCACTTGGTTTCTGTGTTCAACTTCACGAAAGAGCACGTTGATGTAGCATAATAAATTGGACGTTGTGGAACGATGGGGTACAAATCCATGCTGGAACTCAGATATCATCGGTTTCGCTGCGGACAGTAGCACTGTATGGATCAGTGATTCGAGTAGCTTCCCTAGGCAACATAGGATGGATATTCCACGGTAATTTTTGACGCGCCGCAAACTGCCTGATTTGTAGATAGGAATCATCTTTTCATTTTTTTAAGGCTAGGAAATGTTCTTTCCTCGAGCGACTTGTTGAAGAGTATTGTCAGAGGAAAGGCCAATGATGAAGCGCAGTTCTTCAACAGGATGGTTGGAGAGTCTAACAGCATAAAAACATTTATTACACCCTAAAACTTTCACATGCAAAATTTGGTTTCATTTGCTTAATAAATTCTCGAGTAATGCAGAAATTTGTGATTCATTTGTATGGCAGCCACATCTCAGAGAGGGGGGTGGAGAGTCTAACCATAATAGAAACATTTATTGAACCCTAAAACCTCTATATGCCAAAATTGGTTTCATTTGTTTGATTGATTCCCGAGTAATGTTGAAATTTGTGTAATGTAGAGATTTGTGTTTTGAATCCTGAATATAATCGAGTAAAAAAAAAAAGTTTTTTATTCGTTTTTTTTTGTATATATTTTTTGTTTTTTGAATATAAAACAGGAATTTCATTTTTCATTTATCCCCTTAAGGTCAGAAAACAGCTTTCTCATATGAAAAAAAATATTTTTATCCAGATTAGCGATGGACGATCATATTTGATGCTTCTACGCATATGTTCGAATTTCAACAATGACAGAGTTATAGAGCTTTTTTTATTGTTTTGGACTATGTTGCCTCAAACTGGCTTTACATAAAAAAGTATGCTACGGAAGACGATTTTGTTGCTTTCATTTGAAAGATGAAAAAGTTTAGTACAGGATATAGTAGTGGAACATCCTAATTAGTGGATTTTAATAACATTTCGGAAGTGAAAAACTTGAAAGTTAATAATTTTTAATGTGTTATTATCAATTTTATCCTAAAAAATTATATTAAACTAGACTGTTTCCATCAATTAGATTATAGCTCTCTAGTCGCTCTACAATTTGTTCTTTGACACTCAACTTCCATCTTTCTCAATTTGGCTGCAATATAGATATAAACAATTCCTGGTGAAAATTGAAGCAAAATCTTCAAAAATCACGGTTTTTACCCCATTGTACATGTAATAGCCACTTAAATTTCACCTTAAACGATAAAAGGTTACATTTCTTGTTAAAATAAGTCATATTTGAAATGTAAAAAAAATATTTTTTCCAAACTGTATATAATCGAGTCCAAAATTGTATATAATCGAGTCCGACATGTACTGGGAGCGGTTGAAAAAAAAATGCGAAAATTTATTATATTCCTCTCAAATCCTATTTTCAACCCCTTCAAGCAATAATATCAACATCTTTGAGTTCACTTTTTTATCATTTCCTTTCAAATAATTTCACACGATGTGTCCTCCATTTTCATCAATGACATCTTCAAGTACACTCGTCTAGATAAAAAAAGAAGATGGCAGATTTAAAAAGCACCCTCTGATGCAAGTTAAAGTTTTGGACTGCCATCAACTAGGAAAAGTTTCCCAGGAAGAGGAAAAAACCAAAGTTCACGTCATCCGACTCGTTTCGAGTAACTTTTGCTGGCTCCGCCCTCTCTGAATACGTTATGGTGGACAAATTGAGGCTATCGGTACGACTTTTCGTGCCAAAGCCTATGACTTGCAACAAATGCAAGTCAGTTGGTCGTACAGCAGCTTAATGCGCTAACAAGGAGCGCTGTGCCACTTGCGGAGAGCAACATGTGAGCATATCCTGCAGCGCGACTGAGCGACTGAGATGCCGAATGAAAATGGTCATCTATAATTTCAAAAAGTTATCCCATAAAAAATGTTCACCTCGAGAAAACACCCTATGCCAAATATCAGCTCAATCGGACTTAAGGGAGAGTGGCGCAAAGCGGTCAAAGTTTGAGTTTTTTTTAAATCGAAAAATCACCCAAGGCGGGAGTAATCGGAAATTTTTGTGGTTTTCGGAAATTTTTTTTCGATGTCAAATGTCTTAAAATTGCATGAAACGTCGAGATCTAGTGTCATCTCGTAAATTTTTGTTTGTCAAAAATCGGCACTCTGGGACTTTTTCTGGGTTTTTTTCCGGAACACGAAATGAAACATATGGTTTTAAGTGTCAATAAAAATTTTTCATTCATTCGGAACTTGCTGCGAAATGTTGATTTGCACGATAATATACCCTATGCAAAATATTAGCTCATTCGAACTTCATTTATTAGTTTTTTTAAAAAACGAAAAATCACCGAAAATCGGGGTTTTCAAAAAAAAATTTGATGCCAAATGTCTTAAAATTGCATTACTCGTCGAGATTTAATGGTATCTCGAAAACTAAAATTTGTCAAAAAAAAATTTTATGGACTTAGTCGGTTTTCCGTCTGAAAAGTCGATTTTTGACAAAAAGATAACTTGGAGATAACTGTTAAACACGACGTGTCATGCAATTCTAAGACATTTGGCATCAACAAAATTTTTGAAAACTTCTATTTCCGGTGATTTTTTGGTTTTCAAAAAACTCAAATTTTAACGACTACTAAATGAATTTCTAATGAGCTAATATTTTGTAAATGGTATATTATCGTGCAAATCAACATTTCGCAACAAGTTCCGAATGAAAAATCGAGATAACTATTTTTATTGGCACTTAAAACCGTACTTTTCGTCTCGTGTTCCGGAAAAAAACCCAAAAAAAGTCCCAGAATGTCGATTTTTGACAAAAAAAAAATCGAGATGACACTAGATCTCGACGTTTCAAGCAATTTTAAGACATTTGGCATTAAAAAAAATCGAAGACCCCGATTTCCTTTACTCCCCCCTTGGGTAATTTTTAGATTTTCTAAAAACTCAAACTTTGACCGCTTTGCGCCACCCTCCCTTAAGTCCGATTGAGCTGATATTTAGCCTAGCATGTTTTTTCGAGGTGGTGAACATTTTGTATAGGGTATGCAATGATTATCTCTCTTGACGTCTAATTTAAATAGAGAGGTCGGAGCTATCACTGTTTTACAATGGAATTGTCGTAGTCTTATCCCTAAATTGAATACACTCAAATCTTTAATTCATTACTTCAATTGTCTTTCCACGATTTTAATATTATACGCTTGGACCGTGATGACATATACGGAGAGGTGTTATTGGAGATCAATAAGCGCCATTCACTTCTTAGAATTGACCTTCTACCTATTGGAGGGATCGAAGCTGTTGCTTGTCATGCAAACATCAGAGGCAAAGACCTCTGTATTGTAAGCTTATATTGGTCTCCGAAAGTTACAGTTAGCCGGAAGCAGCTTGCTGACATGTGCTAACTCCTTTCTGGGCCTACCGTAATCCTGGATCCCAACGGTAGTGATCATTGAAATTCCCATCACCACTGGGCCACATTCTTCTGAATTTGTAAACATGTCATATGACCCACGAGACACATTGAATGGAAAGAATATGCGGACGCGATTGCTCTAGCCATCAATTCCAGAGATGGTTTACCTCCATTGGAGGAGTATAAGAAGTGGGTAATTTACACGCAAATATGCTATATTCGCACTGAAATGCAAATAAACCATCGAAAAAACAAAATGGACGATAACATCGTCAAATATGCTTCTTTTCATACACCGTGCAGAAAAAAATTGGGACAAACCTTCCGCGCAAAATTAAAAATCCATCGATGTGAATATTCTTCGCTTTCATTAGTTGAAGAACGATTTCTCATGTTTCGAGCCTCTTTCCATAATTTTTTCATTAACATTCCTCGTGACAAATCTCCCTCAAAATTTCCGTTGTCATCACGGTACAAGTTTCATTCTCGTTTGATCTACGACAGCGCAGTTCGCGCTCAAACGAAACTCATCCCAGGATCCACCATTTGCCCAATCCATGGTGGGATAGCCAGTGTTCCAAGCTTTATGTAGAAAGATCGAATGCTTTTGGTAAACGTGGAACCATTGACGATTTTCAAACGCATTTAGTCCTTGAGAATCAGTTCAAAAATTTGATCAAAGGGAAAAGGCGTACTTATTGGCGGAAATTTTGAGGGAGATTTGTCACGAGTTCGTTACCTAAAAGCACAACACAGCCACGCGCAACAGAAAAGAAAAACTGTCTCGTCGCAAAGCAGGGAAACAAAACTAAATTGAAAGGTGAACGGCGTTGATTTGAGTTATTTTCTTGGGGAAAACTTTTTTTATGCGGTCCCTATCTACCACACAAAAAAAGTTTTTTTCAAATTGTGTACCGAACACGATTGCTTAAAGCTACTGGTGAAGTTTTGTACGATCTTTTTTTTATGCGATTGTTATTTGTGCGGTCCCTATCCCCTGCACAAAAAAAGGTTTTCCTGTATTCTATATTCGGGAATCTACGTTCATCTATCCGCATTGACGGCATTGAGCTTTGTATTACAAAATGGGGGAGTCGGAATGACAATATGGGTTTGCAAATGAAATGAACACACTTTTAAAATAAAAATTATGAATGAAAATTATTTTTTCCCAAATCAAATGCTCTCAAATATTTTGCGATATTCGTTAAGTTGCTTAGATTGCCTAGTGTGTAGATCAGGGATATCAGGTGATTTTTTCACATGTCTTCACATGGTACGTAAAAGTGTCTTCAAATGTCTTCACATGGTACGAAAAAATGTCTTCACAGTCATATCGAAAAAACTAAAATTCATAGCTTACATTTGGACAAAGTTTGAAAGCTTATTCAATGTTTATATTAATTGGCATTGTTATATAGCGCATTTCACTAAACTTGTCTTGAGGTTTTGATGTTTATTTCAATAAATGTGAACAAAGAATATATTTCACAACTACGAATCAAATTTCATGAGATTAGAAATGATAATTAGCATGATATACCGTTGATTGAGTGAATATCGCCCCGGTTTTTCCACAAAAACGGAACTGTGATAACTCAATTTGTTTATTTCAGCTTTCAAGTTTTGGTTGTAGCTCAAACCATATCCATAAAACTGATTATTGAAACGGTGTGTAACCGGAAAACCTTCGTTTTGTGAAGTGGTCGTTTGAAAGTTCTAGGTTAATCTATTGTATAATATAGGTCTAAATTAGTAAAAATACAATGTCACAATCATTGAAATTTTCTAGTGCAAATGAGTTAATGTCTTCTAGAGACATTAGAGGTCCCTCATTGATGAATTCTCGCGTAACTTTCGGTCGTTTTGGAATTTGTTTCTTACAGGTGTTGTTATCGATTTCAGTGCAATTCAACGAGTGATAACAATAATAATCAGTCTTTAGAACGAAATGCTGATATTTGGATTGTTGTTTATTAGTTAGTTTCAAATTTTTATAGTGCAACGTAATATGTCCAATGTGCAAACGCGGGCAGTCAAAACGTCCAATGTAACATTTTTCGCTCTGAGGCTTCAACCTTAATCTCAAATCACGGAACAATAGTTACGATTGGTTTTACGGAGTTATTCTTGACAGCTAGTGGTGAAAACAGTGATAAAGATTGATAGCTTTTAAGACAATTCGCGAAATAATGTACAGGTCTTCAACCACGTTTTTCTCGAGTTGGCGAAAATGTTACATTGGACCTTTTCAAAAGTTACGCGAGAATTCATTCTATATACTTGTAGATTTTCTGCTTGGAAAAATTTGAAAAAAACGAGTGAATGACTCCGAGATTAGCTTTGCGCAGTGGCGATGTCATAATTATTGAGGTTAATTCGAGGTGTGGTTATTGCTAGTTGAACACTGAAAAACCCGAGGCTAAAGTCTCTTTTGATTACTAATAACAAAAGTAAACAAGTGACACTGACAAAAAAGCGATCGAATGACACTGATACAAAAGCCCTATTTTTTTTGACGATCTTTCCGACTAATAGTTAGAAATTTATGAAAATAAAATCTCTCAAAAATCCACATACGCTATCATACTGGAATGTCGTCACATATTTCAAAATGTCTTCAAAGTAAGTCAAATGTCTTAAAAATGAAGACATGTCTTGAAACCTGGCATCCCTGGTGTAGATGGCCTTAAGGTGGCCGTACACTGTTTGCCCGGAGGTCAAATATTTGATATTTTTTGACAGATAAGGTTTGATTTGATATTTGTACAAACACTATTTTTTTTTTATCTGTATTATAGTGATTTTCAACTCAATTTGGCTGGTTCGTCACTTTTACTTCCATTTTTGGAAGAATGTCGGGAGTGAGAATTGAACTCGTGATCTTTAGCGTGAGAGGCATGGATGTTACCACTACGCCAGATCGCCTCCTACAAACACTATTTTGTTTGCCACTCTTCAATTTTAAACAGTAGTAAACAATATCAAACACCGAACATGGAAAAAAAATCAACTGAAATATCCAAGGTAACCTAACCATGTACCGACAGGTTCGAAGAACAGACTGAAAAAATATTTTAGGCATCCAATAATTGAATATTTGCTTGTCGTGTTTTGTGTAGAATATATTTGATCAGTACACGTTGACCAAATTTTATCTGTCAAAAAGAGTCAAATATAAAAAATACACTGTTTGACCGAAGCCAAATATTTGACCTCCGGGCAAACAGTGTACGGCCATCTTTAGTGTACCATCTGCTATTCAGATGTTTATTATGGTGCCTTTTTCAAAACATCGGTTAATTGGCTTTTCATGAAGCCTCATATTTCTGCAGACTGAGATAAAAACTAAATGAAATTATGGAAGACATTTAGTTTCTTGTAGAAAATCCCGCGAATCATTATAATACTCTCGATTTGTTAACATTACATCCTTTCGGAATCCCACTGTTTTCGGTTTGTCGTTTTGTCGTTCTGTTGCCAATCGGCGCAGGTAGATTCGTACACATTAAATCCGATGATGACTACACTGATCTTCATATAGCAACACAGTTTATGTTTTGACGTAGGACTACGTCTTTCATTTCTATACCGGGGTGTAAAATCAAAGTTTCGAAAACGAAAGCGTTACGCCGGAGACCGAGATTTTGAGTGTTAATAGCTCCTAAACAACTGAACGAAATGGTATGATAAACACTTCATTCGAAAGATAAAATGTCTACGCGTTCTATACTTGTTACTTTCTGATCCAAAAACTTGTTTCAATAGTCTTAAATTTGCTTTCAAAATAGGCTATTGAAATCACCAATCGGTATTTAAGCGAGCGCCGCTCGGAAATCCACTCAGTTCTAATTGAACAGCGATTGGAGCATGTTGTCGCTGTTGTGGTGAAGCTCTTCATTTATCATGAAAGCGCGGATGAACGGTGTCACCAAGAGCCTGTTTATGCACCTTAGGCCAGAAGGGAATCCATCAGGAGGAGAGTGATGCTACAAACGGTTCCCCGGGAAGATCTCGAAGCAGCCGCTACACACATACACACATACACGCACGGAATTCTTTCCGTTTGGATCGAGAAAGATCCGGAAAATAATCTGCCAGTTCCTCTAGGAATTTAAAAATACATTCATGTGAAAGAGTTTATTTGAATGTTTTCTATCCATGTAACACTGTGACCAAATATGTTTCAATCAAGTGCTATTAACAGATGTGGAAATATCTAATCGTTACTGAAAATAATCTGCCAGTTCCTCTAGGAATTTAAAATTACATTCATATGAAAGAGTTTATTTTAATGTTTTCTATCCATGTAACACTGTGACCAAATACATTAGGTTTTGTGATTTTTCAATCAATCGCAATCAACAGGATAGCTTCTGAAGATTATTCTTCCTCATCAGTAGGATATTTCCGTGGGTTTTTGTTGTGTGCTTTTTGCATTCCATCGTGTATAATCTACAGACATGAATGAGAAAGCGCTGAAGTGAACTTCACACAATTTTGTTTTGTTTCGCGGGTGCTCCCGTGGCCGAGTGGTTAGCGTCATAACTAACATGCCGGGTGTTCGGGTTCGATTCCCGTTCTGGTCTGGGGAATTTTTCGTCAAAGAAATTTCCTCCGACTTGCACTGTGATCACGCGTATTCTAGAGCTTGCCACTCAGAATGCATTCAAGGCGTGTTATTTGGCATAGAAATCTCAACTAAGTACTAATAAAAATGACGCAAGTAATACTACGTTGAGACGGCGAAGTTCCTCTAGGAACGTTAGTGCCATTGAAGAAGAAGGATATTTCCGTATCCAATATTGGATGCATAAAACCTCGTGCCTCCAACGTAACGCTCTCGTTTTCGAAGTTCTCCAAATATTCATTCATTCAGAATGAATTCAGATTCAACTTCATACAAATGATCTCTAAATCAACGATAGTCCTACGTCACCCTTGCGGTTATACCATAGACATAACCCACTTCCTGTTTTTTATGAAGGATTATTTTCATTAATCGATATGAGGTATGAGGTTTCTGCAATGAAACCGGTGACACGAACATAACAGTTCCAAGGAATATAAAACAAGCTCCATATTTCATATTATTTATCCGATATCATTACGAGACACACTCACCAGGCGATGGCTTAACGATCTTCGATCGTCCGCTGCTGATGTCCTGCGCTTGTTCCATTATCGGGCCAAACATGTTATTGAATTCCTCTTCCGTCTCATCCTACACACATGAACGTAAACAAGCCATCAGAATCGCATTCATTTTTGTGGAATAGTAACTCACCCGCACAAAGCGTAGATTCTTCTCTATCAGTGACGAGTCAGCATCGAGAAACGCGGTTGATGGCTTGGACATTTTCACTTGAAAACTGTTTTTATACGTGATTTAAAACTTATTATGGCTTTTATTTTTTCCCGAGAACCGGAAACCATAGAAATACAACACGATTTCACAACACTTGAAATAGTAATGTCGAATGCTGTCAAACATCGGTCGTAGCTCGTGTTGATGGTGTTGATCGAGTAGTTTGTTCGGTTGTGTTAGTGAGTAGCACAGTGCCGAAGAGTATTGTAAACAAAAAATGCTCTCAGCCTTTTATAAATGAAATTTCAGCTTCCACATTACATCCTCAGTCTAATGAACATACAATCATGTGAAGTTTGTCTGTGTGTCAAAGATATTACTAGCAAAAACATCTTTCATTCATTGCAGTGTGAATTGGAATCGCCGTGTCGGCAGCTGACGTCTGATTGTTTGTACACAAATCGGGAACCAGACTGGTGTAAGTAAGCGCACGAGAGCAATTTTCCAAGGGCACACTTGTTGCTGTTTTCCGAAGCCGAGCCGAGCGGAACTCACCACAAGTCATTTTGACAGCACCTAATCGGCGACAAAAATGGACGACCATCCGATGGACGAGTTTTGCGGCTCTAAATTTTGGGTAAGTTGTTGTGGTAAATTGGACAGGATTAGCTCTCAAAATGTTTCAAACGCCTTCTGGACTTGTGCTGTTTCCGGAGCAATACGAGTCTGAGGAGAAAAGGCGGTTTTCTGGCCATTGTAATCAAGTTAAATTTTCCCGTTCGATTGTCGTTTAGAGTTGTCATTTTGTGAGGGGTGATTCGTGACTGTGAGAAGTAACGGTATTGGTAGTGAGTGCCGCACGTTGTGTTTTTGTTTATCTGTTTTATGCGTGTTTTTCATTTACCAGCTGATTGCACCGGTATTTAAATTATGCCTATGAATACTCGAATGTATTTACATTTTTTTTTTACAATATGATTCTTTACACAGGATTACAACTTGACATGGTATACCGACGACCCCGATCTGACGCCTTGTTTCCAGCAGACGGTGCTGGTGTGGGCGCCATGCGCATTCCTGTGGCTGTTTTCCATCATCGAACTCTTTTACCTCAGACACAGTCGCAACCGAAACATACCGTGGGGAACGTTAAACATCTCGAAACTGGCAGTAATCAGTATGCTAGTGATATTATCCTTAGTAGATGTCATTAAAGCAATATCGGCGGACGGATCAGTTCCGCCGGTTTATTTTTACACCCCAGTGATAAAAATTGCCACCTTCGTGAGTACAAATATTTAAAAATTCACGCAACAGATTAGTAAAAATTTGTTTCCTTTTCAGGCTTTCGTCGCTGTTCTTGTGTACTTGAACAAATTGAATGGAATGCGAACTTCGGGTTTGCTGTTCCTATTCTGGTTCCTGCTCATTGTGTGCAGTATACCACGTTTCCGTACAGAGGTTCGCTCCTATCAGAGTCGATTGGAGCAAGATTCGTGGGCTAATTATCACTTTGTGAGCTTTATGATTTTCTTCGTTTGTTCATGTGCAATGTTCGTGCTAAACCTTTTCATCGATAAACCTCCCCAAACGACCAAGTATGAAGTTACGGATAAAGATTGTCCTGAATTGTCGGCAACCTTCCTTTCGCGCTTGGTGTTCGGTTGGTTCGACAAACTTGCCTGGACAGGATTCAAGAGACCGCTGGAGAATGAGGATCTATGGAATATGAAGCCGGAAGATGCTTCGAAAGAAGTTTCCCCTTTGTTCATGCAGTATTGGAACCAAACTCTGGAGAAGACATACAAAACGCGTGAAGTGAACGATGTTACCAGCACAGCTAGCTTCAAAAAACAGTCCTCGAGAGTTGACTTCAAAACAACGAAAACCAAAAAGATTGCTTCAATCTTGCCGGCGTTGGTGAAAGCTTTCGGACCGACATTTGCCTTCGGATCGTTTCTGAAACTGGGACAGGATGTTCTCACGTTCGCTTCACCACAAATTCTTAGACTCATCATTACCTTCGTCGGCACGGATGAACCAATGTGGAAGGGCATATTCTATGCGTTTCTGTTGTTCGCGGTTGCGGCCGTACAAACTCTCTTTTTGGCCCAATACTTTAACAGAATGTTTTTCGTTGGGTTGCGGATTCGTACCGCACTCATCAGCGCCATCTACCGAAAGGCTTTGATCATCTCCAACAGTGCCCGGAAAACATCAACAGTTGGGGAAATTGTGAATCTCATGGCTGTCGATGCGCAAAGATTTATGGACCTAACGACATACATCAACATGCTGTGGAGTGCCCCGTTGCAGATTGGATTGGCCCTGTTTTTCCTGTGGGAAATACTTGGTCCGTCTGTGCTGGCCGGACTAGCCGTTATGATCATTTTGATTCCTGTAAATGGCGTGATAGCCAATCAAATCAAGACCTTGCAGATTAAGCAAATGAAGAATAAAGACGAACGCGTTAAGCTGATGAATGAAGTGCTGAGTGGCATTAAGGTATTTTGGATGTAACAGCACAAGTTATGAAGTTTACATAAACATTTCGCTTCCGCAGGTTCTGAAGCTGTACGCATGGGAGCCAAGTTTTGAACAGCAAATTCTCAAAATTCGTGACAAGGAAGTGAAGGTGCTCAAATCAGCCGCTTACCTCAACGCTGGAACATCTTTCATTTGGTCCTGTGCACCGTTCCTGGTAATGTAGACCTTCATTTTTGATTTCATTGAATTACCCATTATCTCTTCCTCTAAAAATTTGCTCCAAAATGTTCCACCAAAGGTGTCAATTATCACTTTCTCAGTTTATGTGCTGTCCGATGATAGTAACGTGTTGACCCCAGTGAAAGCGTTCGTATGTCTTACCCTGTTTGACATCCTCAAAATGCCACTGGTATTGCTGCCAATGTTAATAGTTTACATCGTAGAGGTAAACACTTCCGAGAATATTTTTTTCTAACGGTGGCTGTTCGTAGAGCTTCTCGTCATGCGTTCATTAGAGGAAGAGTCGCATTTTTAACCCAACCCATAAACGAAATTTTCAGCACATTCTAACAGTTTTTTTTGTTATTTTTCCCTGGCCATACCTCAATCTATGCCATTATCATCCACATGAACACACACACACACCTACACAACTATCGAAACTAGGTATCATTGGTCACTTTCGCAACCTATGTCATGGTGGATGAAAATAACGTCCTGAATGCTACCACGGCTTTTGTTTCACTAGCACTCTTCAACGTTCTTCGGTTTCCGCTCTCGATGTTGCCTATGCTCATCTCTAACATGGTGCAAGTAAGTGATATCTCCGTTACAGGATTCCCCCGTTACTAATTTAATAATAATAAGCATAACTCCAACAGTTTTTTTTAAATGATTAATAAGCTAGTTGATATTGCTGAATGTTGTTCAAATTTTCTTAGTAAAGCGTTGTGCACAAATTACGTAACGATAAAAATGCGATTTTTGGACCCCCCTCCTCCCCTATGTAACAAAAGGTAACGCAAGACAGACCTTCCTCCCCTTATGTTACGTAACGCTAATCTTTACACAAAGTCAAAGTTGTTCGTTCAACATAAAAAAATACATATCTTCCCAGGTCGGAATGAAATGTTCTTCCGGTAGTTCCTTATATGCAAAAAGTGACATCGGAAAAACTTTCGACAAGTTTATAGAGTTTTGAACAAACATAGACGGACAATTGATACTGACATCAATTGGGATTGGTGCTTTCAACCCATCTGGCGTTAAACTGAGAGGAACTCCATGTTTCAATGCAGCAGTTCCTGTCGTTACGTTTCGCTACTAGGCCCTGGGATGTTCTTACGTGACGAGCAAACCACTCGGCTTAATATCGTACTAATTCCGCTTCATCGATTTTGGAGTTTGCAAACTCAATATATTCTGCATTGAGGAAAAATTTGGCGATTGCTAGAATATTCCACCCATCAGCTAACGATTTCCCTGATAATTGTTTCATTTCCAGTTGAGATCCCTCATGATCATGAGAAAGTATCGAAACTACTAACTATCGGGGAAGAGGAGCCATCCGATGTTCAACGATTGAAAAAACTGCGTCCTGGAACATTTCTAGTAACGCGTATTGGATAAAGATCCAATTGATTAAAATGATGAAAAAATCTATGACCTTTTCAAAACGGGTTCTCGTGTAGTCCACCATCCACATTAATTATGATGACTGGCTTGAGTGCTCCTTGAAGCTGGATAATCTCGAATTCAGGCAGCTCGCTCACCCTTTTCAAATCGAGCCCATTACAGAATGCGTTCAAAGAACAGTGCCTTCCTGAACGAACTGCAACGTACATTGGACCACTGTATTAAACTGCTTCTGCATGACCAAGGTGCCCTTAGCATCCCGCGATAACAGACGGAATAAGCTTTTGTTTAGCAGCCATGACAAAATGAAGATCTGTGTTTTTGGTGGGAAAACATCTCTTCATCTCAGTTTTTTCTCAAAAAATCTGTATTGAGATCTGTATTAGGTTTAAAGTGTAATTTTTAAGCATAATTTTAGCTTTAGTATAATTGATTGGCATAGTAATGATTGATTAGACGATGTTGATGGTATCCACGTAATGTCAGGGAACATATACACTAGGGTGCCAATGAATGTATCGGAAAAAATCGACCCTAAAATTTCAAAAAGTTACCCTATACAACATGTTTACCACCTCAAAAAAAAACACCCTGTGCCAAATATCAGCTCAATCGGACTTAAGGGAAAGTGGTGCAAAGCGGTCAAAGTTCGAGTTTTTTGAAAATCGAAAAATCACCCAAGAGGGGAGAGTAAAGGAAATCGGGGGTTTCGAAAAAAATTTTTTTGATGCCAAATATCCGAAAATCACCGGAAATCGTGATTTTCAAAAAAATGGGTGGGTTATATCTATGATATAACCGCAAGGTTGATGTGGAACTACCTTAGCGTAGCAATCATTCGTTTGAATTGATTAAATTTTTGATTGAATGAAACAATTCCCGAATTTGAATGAATTCAATATATTTGCTTTGTGAGTAAAAATATTGTATAATTCCATATAAGGTCAATTCATGCATTGTGATAGATTATGTTCTTTGTTACAAGTAAATTTAATGACAGTCCTTTTACGCTTGGTATGATGCCTAGAACAAATTATGGGAACGGAAAAATTATCAAACGATTATTTTATTTTACGTTTCCTTCTGAAGTTTGCATCTCTCAAGTGTACGTATTTCTTGAACCGCGAAATTGCTTGATTTGATGAACTTCAGGCACTCAGTTTCGATTTTCACATGTACATTGAACGTTTATTGAACGAATATTGTTTAATCAATAGGCGTTATCGTAGCAAACGGTTATGAAGGCATATCCTTCAATGTAATCTTGAATAACCGAGCCAAAGCGTTGTGTTTGTACCTGCTTTTGTAATCCGTGTTAGGAAAACACTTTTCGGAGTGCAAAAAAAAAACATGCGATTTCAGAAGTACCCTCGGAAGACCGTTTTAAGGAAACATATTCTAGTTTGCACAAAGGCAAGTGAGTACAAAAGTACTCGCAGTTTGCATTTATTTGCTGAGCCCATTTCCCCAGATATCTTGGTTTGAAGTCTGTGTTAGGGAAACACATTTCAGTCGGAACAAAAATGCCCCCGACTTACATGTATTTGGAATGCCAATTACCCCACGCTCCATGTATTTGAAGTCTGTGTTAGGGAAACACATTTCAGTCGGAACAAAAATACCCCCGACTTTCATGTATTTGCAATGCCGATCTCTCCAACGCTTGCTGGGTTTGAAGTCTGTGTTAGGGAACTCATTTCGGTGA
This sequence comes from Toxorhynchites rutilus septentrionalis, assembly GCF_029784135.1. Taxonomy (NCBI): domain Eukaryota; kingdom Metazoa; phylum Arthropoda; class Insecta; order Diptera; family Culicidae; genus Toxorhynchites; species Toxorhynchites rutilus. The sequence goes on from NC_073746.1 coordinate 163,431,659, forward strand.
GAAAAAAAGTCCCCATACTTTCATGTATTTGCAATTCCGATTTCCCCAAGGCTGCTTGGTTTTGATGGCTGTGTTAGGGAAACCGTAGATCGTGCCAATCAAAATGAGGCAGTTAGGGCGTTTAGATAACGCTTAACATTTTACAATTATTCATTTGTTTAGCTAATGAAAAATAACATTTTATCAATACCGATAGAAGCGTAGAAATATTCCCTATCAATTGATGCAATCTTTCCGATCCAGTAAGAAATGTTCGAGTTATAAGCATTCGGAATCTTTCATTTTTTCCTGCATGTTCTGTGTTTAGGTTTTCATTTTACCCCCATATACACCGGTTAGACGTAGTCCCACGTCAAAAAATTTTTTATGCCAAATGTCTCAAAATTGCATGACACATCTAGATTTACAGTTATCTCAAAAATTTTTTTTTGTTAAAAATCGTCTTTTTAGATGGAAAAACGACCAAGTGCAAAAAAAATATATTTTTTACAATATTTTTTTTCGGGATAATAGTAAATCTCGACGAGTAATACCATTTTAAGACATTTGGCACTAACAATTTTTTTTGAAAACCCTGATTTTCGGTGATATTTCGTTTAAAAAAAACTCAAATTTTTACGTCTTTGACACTAATAAATGAAGTTCCAATGAGCTAATATTTTGCAAAGAGTATATTACCGTGGAAATCAACTTATCTCGATTGTTCCGAATGAAAAATCGAGATAACTATTTTTATTGGTACCCGAAGCCATACGTTTCGTTTCGTATTCCGAAAAAAAACCAAGTCCCAGAGTGTCGATTTTTGAAAAAAAAAGTTTTCGAGATGACACTAGATTTTGACGTTTCATGCAATTTTAAGGTGAAGGTGGAAGCTAGCCATTGTAGTAGTATAGGTAAACCCTCGTGTAAAAATGGGGTAATAGTGTTTGTGAGAGAAGAGCAAAGCACACGTAAATAGATCAATTCACTTATCAGACTGTGTGGCGCTTCATTGACACGAGTCTTTGAATACATTTGAAAAAAAAAACAAATAACAATTCAATACTAAAGTAAAATGTATGAACGATATGTTCCGATGAACAATTGCAAATATAAATGTATATAGAAGGTGCATTTGCATATGATTCTGATTATACGCGAGCGTAACATGAGCAAATTTATAACACATGCGAATTGGGGCACTTTTGGTATTAACAAGTTCTTCCGCATAGTAACTCGATGTTGATAATTCCTTAATATTTTCCTTCGTTGATCGTATTGTTTTCACATATTCACGTTGGAAAGCCTTAACCCTTCTCTTCGTTGGCCGAGGCATTTAGATTGAATTTAATACTTTTCCGTTTACTGTTTTTGAAAGCATAGGCAGCCGTGGCAGTGTTCCGAGCTCTGCAATACAATTTTCTTACCCAATGTTAAAGTTGCTAAAACTTACATTATAGACCCATTAAACGTAAAAATAATAATTGTATTGATATCAACACATCAACACAATTTTATTCTATTGATTTTCATGACATGGGACGCTATGACTCCGGAATAACATTTTATTGAGTGGTTTTTATAGCTGTTTCGATGATGTTGTTTGGCATCAGTGTCGAAAAAATAACGATGCTTCCACCAATACAAACAAAACCATTGCAGAAGATTGAAAAACGAAAATTTAACTTTCAGAGCACTTGCTCGAGTTTTCCGACGTTCTTCACTATACGGTGCGAAAGCAGATGAAAATTTAATATCTTGTGAGTAATCGATTAGAGTTTGGTTGATATTACTTGATGGGAAGTGTGCGAAAACGATCATTTTCTTCACACTGTTTCGCAAAATTATTGATTTTCGGGCGAGAGGTGAGGGAGGGAGATGAAAGAAATGAGCGCCATTGTGGCAGCCATTTATGGCTAGCTTCTACCTTCACCTTAAGACACTTGGCATCAAAAAAAAAATTTCGAAGCCCCCGATTTCCTTTACTCTCCCCTCTTGGGTAATTTTTCGATTTTCAAAAAACTCAAACTTTGACCGTTTTGCGCTACGCTCCGATTGAGCTAATATTTGGCATAGGGTGTTTTTTCGAGGTGATGAACATTTTTTATTAGATAACTTTTTGAAATTAAAGATGACCATTTTCATTGGCACCCTAATATACACTGTAGTAAAAATACATTGTTTTGTTGAGGTGTAATGGAAATTATGAAACGGCGATAGAAATTTATTGTCCCCAAAAACCGTTTTAGCTGCTTAGCAACGACCGGGCGGGGAAAATTCAGGATAGCGTCAACCTTGCTTGGTTTTGGTTTGATGCCGTCCTGAGATAAGATGGCCGAGGAATTCGACCTCTGGTTGCCCGATCTGGCATCTGCCTACGTTGATGGTGAGCTCATTATCACGTAGCCGACTGAATACTGTACGCAGGTGCTGCTTGTGTTGTGTAATATCGTCGGATGCTACGCAGAGATTGTCAACAAACGGAAAGATGAAGTTGAGGTTGAGGTGACCGGCATTCCGGAGTCCGAATGTCATAAACTTGAATTCGAACAATCCAAAGGAAGTTGTGATGGCGGTGAAAAATCTTGAATGTGTGGTACAGGGTAGCAGTCTGGCACCGTGATTGCATTGATCTGTAGTCGCCGCAGGGTCGCCAGGTTCCGTTCGACTTCTTCCCCAAGTTCGACTTCTTCCCCAAGTGTTGAACAGTGTCACAATAGAGTGTGTTGTAGAACAATATCGATTGTCTGATTGCACAATCAGTGTGATCGGATAAGAGATAAGAGATAATAACGTGTGTATTATTTAGAGTGCGATGTCTATAGTTGCCACACAAGTGTTCTGTTGTCCGAATTAATCTGAGTGAATTCAGGTGTTTCAGTTTGTTTTGTTCAAATACAAACAAACGTAATCTCTATCTACAGATTCTTGGTTCTTAAAAAATCTGTAGAAATACGAAATGTTATGGTAAAATATGTAGATTTGGTAACCTTGTTCGAGATGCATTTATCGGTGTTCGCTTACTGGCTGCTGTTAAACCCATTAAAACACGTGAATTATCGTCTTGACTCAGGGAACATACCTCATTCCGCTCATAATTGAAGCTAGTTGCTCGAACATATAGGGGCCCGTGAATTTATTTAGGAATAAAAATGGAATTTTGTTACGTAACGATAACGGCTACTAACATCCTCCCGCCCTATGTCACATAAAGTAACGAAAACTCGACCCCCTCCCCCCACTCGCGTTACGCAATTTGTGCACGACGCCAAACAACCGGTCAAAAAAAGTACCGTGCACGAGTATACGTTCATGTATATGTTCAATCCGATCGTGGTGCAATAGTATTGAATTGTAATGAATGATATATTAAAAAAAAAAAATTACCAGGCAAACGTAATGCACCAGACAAACGAATGCAGTCCTTGCTAAAGGATCGTATCCTATGTTTCAAATTAAACGGCCAATCAGTGGAACACAGGATGGTGTGCGGGAGACTGCCGCTTCCGACGGCGGGTCGGTGGTCGACTCTGATTGCGTATTTGACGTCTTGGGCCGCCTCGATTCCTCATCCTCGTTAAATGGGGACTTCGCCTCCATTATATGACCTCAGAATAAATTTTCAAAAACAAAAACGAAAAAAAAATTATAATAGAAATTGCGCTTTTTCTGTAAGGCATGACGTTTTTCCCGTGCCACAATATTTCTAGCCTACGAAACTCTTTCTGAGCGGTTGTTATTGTTGCAATTGTTTCCTGGGCGATTTATTTCGGTCACGGTCGTGGAGCTTCCTTCAACTGAATTTTATGTTGTGTACGGCTTTATACTGTTTTGAGCAAACTTGTACAATCTTAAGCTGAGCGCTGTCTTTGACGATAGTTTGTTAGTTTTTTTGGACGACATGTGTTCGAAAAAAACCAATCGAGCACAAGTTACCCGACACAATATGGCTTGAGTGAAGTCCAGTAGGATATGCTTTCATGGCTAGTACAGCCCTCACACTGCGAATATTTACTTTGAAGCCAGCTTGGAACCATACGGGACCATTCAAATTCAAAGGTCTGAGAAGCAAGAGTTACTAGAAGTAATTTGACAGAAATATGCTTGCAATAACTTTAAAAAAATGAGGGAATGGCTCCCAAAACATCACAACTCAATACGTTTCACCAGAAAAGCAATATGATGTAAGTATAATAAGATGAGAGTGTTCCACCTCCGTTGCCAGAGTTCTCATTATGACTTATGACTCATCTTGGTACCGTTCGACTACACAACATTCCAAGGAAAAATAGTAGAAAGATAAGAATAAAAATGAATGTTTAGATCTAGTTTTAGTTCTGCACAAGTACGACGACATTTCAATTCTGACAAAATATTATAGTTTTTACCCTATTACAAAAATGTTACTTATTTCGAACCCATCCTGAATAGATACAATAGTTTTTGGTTGTGTGACTTATTCGCCAAAGGAAACATTTTAGCACACATTTTGTTTGTAACCAGTATTATTTCTATCCATTACCACACTGAGTAAAACGATGCTACCAACAGAACCAATAGTAAACCTAATGATTTGTATTAATTGTTTGATTCAAGTCAACATCTCAGCACGAATTTCTGTTTATTTCCCCACATAGACTAGCGTTTCTGTGAAACGCATCAACAAATTTCTCAATCAGGAAGAGCTGGACCCTGACAACGTTCAACACGATGAAAAACAATGTAAGTATTTGCGATTCCATAGTTTAATGCGGTCGTCGTAAATGATATCGTTCTCTGCTGTCCAGCATGTCCACTGGTGATTGAGGACGGGGCGTTTTCATGGGGTGGAGATGAAACGACACTCAAAAATATCAACATGAAGGTGGCAAAGAACGATCTGGTTGCCATCGTGGGCACGGTTGGTTCTGGAAAAAGCTCACTTCTATCGGCATTTTTGGGCGAAATGGACAAAGTCTCGGGACGTGTGAATACGGTGGGAAAAATCGCCTATGTTAGCCAGCAGGCTTGGATCCAGAATGCCACACTGCAGGACAATATTATTTTTGGTAAACCACTGGACATCAAACTGTACAACAAGGTAATATCGGCGTGTGCATTGAAACCGGACATCGAGATGTTGCCTGGCGGAGATCAGACCGAAATTGGAGAGAAGGGTATCAATTTGTCCGGTGGACAGAAGCAGCGCGTGTCGTTGGCTCGGGCCGTGTACAACGATGCGGATATCTATTTTCTGGACGATCCCCTGAGTGCGGTAGATTCCCACGTTGGTAAACATATATTCGAGCAAGTTATCGGACCGAATGGACTACTCGCGAAGAAGACGCGTGTGCTGGTTACGCACGGTATAACGTATCTGTCGCACTGTAACAACATCTTCGTTATGAAGGACGGCGAAATTTCCGAATCAGGCTCGTATCAGCAGCTGATGGACAAGAAGGGTGCCTTTGCGGAGTTTTTGATTCAGCACTTGCAGGAAGTCAACGAAGAAGAAGAAGACATTGATGAGATTAAAGCACAGCTCGAATCGGGTGTTAGCAATGTGGAGCTCAAGCACAAATTAGAACGAGTAATCAGCAAGCGATCGAGAAGTGGCAGTTCGTCCGATTCAGGTAATGAGCTCTCGAGACAAGCGTCGGAAATCGGCGGTAGCAATTCGAGTTTGCGACGAAGGACTCCGGAAAAGAAGGCCCCAGAAGAAGAACAGAAGAACAAGTTGATTGAACAGGAAAAATCCGAAACAGGAAGTGTGAGTATGGATTACTTGAATGGTGGATGTCGATATCTATATGTGCTTTTTTTTAGGTCAAATGGGAGGTGTATAAGCATTATTTGGCCAGTATAGGACTTACTCTCTCTGTGGCAACAGTGATTCTGAATTTGATTTTCCAAGGATTCTCAATCGGATCCAACCTGTGGCTCTCGAAATGGTCAACCGATCAAGCAGCGGAAAATGACACCAGTGTTCGAGATATGTATCTCGGAGTGTACGGTGCCTTCGGAGCTGGCCAAGGTAAGAGATGATGTACTGCAGTTCTTTTATGCCTATTCTTCATTATTTTGTGTTCAAATTAAATTCGTTCAATCATTCCAGCTGTTTTATTAAGGTAATATGCTGTGATTACGCTGGAATGATTACCATTCTTAAACGAAATAATACTCCTGCACATCCACATTTTTAGTTGCTAATAGCTCAGCTGATGTATTTCTAATTATATTTATTCCTCACTTTTAGTTTTAACTCAGTTTATTGGCTCACTAACCTTCTCACTGGGCTCTCTAGTAGCGGCGAAAGCTATGCATGAAGCTTTACTTACGTATGTTCTCAGGTGGCCGATGGCAGTATTTGACATCACTCCGCAAGGACGGATCCTCAACCGCTTTTCAAAAGATGTAGACACGGCAGACAATACCCTTCCGCAAATTTTACGCTCTTTCTTGATGCAATTGTTCGCGGTAAATTAACACTTTTAACTAGCACACTATCCTAACACGCTATCCCTGTTATTCAAGCTGTTTTGTGATTATTTATTATTTGTCTGACGGAAGAAAGTATTGCATGCTGTTTTTCTTTTGGCCGACGCGATGATACGTAGAACTGAAAAGATTCAACATTTATCATGGATTCGGCATTTCAAATAATGCTCTGGGTCATGTTAACTGCTTCGCAGTCATCTGTGTACTACATTGGTACTGAATTCCAGTATTAACCAAACTCTATCGCGTTTCTTTTCTTTGCTTCGCTTCGATTTGATACCGTATGAAACATACACACACGCACAGTGCTCTCAACTTTCGCCGTCTCGATAACGTTCTCGCTGGGCGCGTTGAAGGCAGCCCGTGAGATGCACGTTATCCTTTTGCGATACGTACTGCGTTGGCCGATGGAGCTCTTCGACACGACACCACTCGGGCGGGTGTTGAACCGTTTCGCCAAAGACGTGGATGTCATTGACAATACGCTGCCCGTAGTGGTGCGCTCGTGCCTGATGATGATCTTTGCGGTAACGTAAACAGCTCAATTTTTTTTTCTATTTTTATTTATAGTTGTGGTTTTAAAAAGTTAGCAGTGTGTAGTTGTTTTTGAATTGTCCATGTACTGTTAGTTAAAGTTTGAGTTATTGTACTTAGTGTTGTGCATGATATTTATGAAACGATTAGGAAGACTATATGAACAATAGGACGAGTAAGGTATTCATACAGAAAGTTAAAAACCTTAAGTTTATCGTGTAAACAATCAGTCGACCAACAATGCGAAATACATAATCAACCATAGATAGGTAGGATGTATTGAACGAGCTGTGCTAAATGTAATTTAACAAATCCAAGAGATTTGATGGGATAAACCTCCTGAACAAAGAGTTTGCTTTTGCTTTTTGTTCAGGAGGTGTATCCTAACAAATCTCTTGGATTTATTCAATGACATCTACCACAGCTACTCGTTAAATGTCTTATTCAAAGTAAATCCTGCTACGTGGATTTAGCTTCACGTCAAAAAACCAGACATTCTCGTCAATGATTATTTTTGGCATTACTGCAAAATTAATGATGTTGGTTTGTCCAATTTTGGGTGTTTTCGCGCAACTAGTAAATGGTGGCGTTAAGTCAGACCGGACCATGTGACATTTTTATGATTTCGAGAAAAACGAACATAAAGTTTAATGCTCTGCAATTTTCAAAGTTTTATGTTTTTACTTAGGACACGTAACCACTATTTTAATTCGGATTTGGAAATAATAACAAATATACGTGCGGTAACTTTGAGATCACAGAATATTCTGCCTCCGGTTTATTCTTTTTATTTTCAAAAGTCTATTTCCTCGATCGTCCGTATAACAGAAGGGTTTACTCATTTTACCGAACATTAGTATTTTTATGATACACTACACAAAGCATTTAATTGTATCGTTCAATATTGTTCTCAGAAATGTTAGCTACTCTCTGGCAATACTTTTAAATATGATAGGCAGTTATTTGGCTGCCTATACGTACATGGTTCACCCTGACTGAACCAAATGAAGCATTTTATAAGAGTTGGTTCACTATGACTGAACAATTTCGAAATATTTTTAAATCAATTAACAGTTGTGAGTCAAAGTGTGCCATTCTGTTATTAAAATCAGAGCGAGAGCAGCAGAACAGTCTCTGCCATCTATTACAGGCCTGGCAAACATGTTAAGCATAAACTTTCCATTTTCAATCATCTTAGACAGTATTCGTCAATAGAATCGTCAAATTTGAATTCATTGTTATCGTTACAGCCTAAATCGCACTCTGAAATAGAACATTTTGCGATCATTCACACTGAAGACCAGCATTTTTCACTGATCCGTTCAGTCGGAGTGGACCAAGTTTATTTTTTAAACTACTCACAATGTGCACATTTCACACTAACGCGTTCAAGCACATTCCGACAAGGTACCTATTAGCTTCAAGAAAATGTTTTGTTGGTTTGAATTCGGCCCTTGGATATTGTTTAAATACAATATAGAAATGGTTGACACATGGTCCATTCTGTCTGCACATGATATAGAGCCATTTCGCCATGGTAAATGCTACATGGTCCGCTCTGACTGCATACTATGAGGGATTTTCGTTGATCAATCAGAACAATTTCGATCCGTTATTCCTGCTGTATGCGTGATTTTCCAAATCTGATAAATGTGATATGTAGCTTACATAATGCTTAAGGGGGTGTAGAGACACAAATTTCTGACGTTTTTCGAGTTCCGTAAAAATAAAACAAAGAATATTTTTACTATCCATTATATCATTATTTGTTCATCTATTTTTTAACAATAGAACAAAAATTAAACGGAAGAAAAAATATTCATAACTAAAATAGTTAAGAGCTGATGAGTGAGAGGATTAAAAAAAAGTAATGCCATGGCGCACACGATTCTAACCCTTCTGGTTATCTGAAACAAAAATATCGAACAGATTTTGAATCTGTACAGATGCCGCTATCGCATGAACCTCGGACAGGTCTAAAACATTTTTTTTTGACAAAATGACGGCCGTTTGAAAAACAAAATGCGGTTCAAATCTTTTTTCTGACGTTTTCCGATTTTTTTAAAATAGTAAAATTTGAAAAATATATTTTTTTTAAATATTAAAATTTAAAAAACATCATTTTTTAGAGGTTCATGCGATAGAGAGATGCCTGCAGATTGTTTCCATATAAATTTGTTATGAATTTGTTATGATCCATTCATAATTTAATCTTTCTTCAGAACATTGCCTTTTCTTAGGCATTTTACGTTGAAGGTGGAAGGAAGCCACAAATGGCAACCACAATAGCGCTCACTCCTTTCATCTCACTCCCTCACCCCTCGCCCGATATTCAATAATTTTGCGAGACAGTGCGTAGAAAATGATCGTTTTCGCACACATCCCATTAAGTAGTATCAACCAAACTCTAATCGATTACACACAAGATATAAAATTTTCATCTGCCGTCGCAATGTGTAATGAAAAAGTCGGAAAACTGGAGCTAGTGCTCTGAAAGTTAAATTTTCATTTTTCAATTTTCCACAATGGTTTTTTTTCGTATTGGTGAAAGCATCTTTTTTTTCGACACCGATGCCAGACAACATTATCGATAAAAACCACCAAATAAAATGTTATTCCTGAGTCATAGCGTTTCATGTTATGAAAATCAGTAAAATAAAATTGTGTTGGTATCAATACAGTTATTTTTTACGTTTAATGGGTCTATAATGTAAGTTTTAGCAACTTTAACATTGCTCAAGAAGATTGTATTGCAGAGCTGGGAACACTGCTACGGCTGCCTATGCTTTCAAAAATAGTGAACGGAGAAGTATTATATCAATCAAAATGCCTTGACCAACGAAGAGAAGGGTTAAAGCTCTCCAACGTGAATATATGAAAAAAATACGATCAACGAAGGAAAATATTAAGGAATTAGCAACATCTCTCAGTATCACAAGAGAGATTACTATTGTGCAGTACATTCTCGTAAACGGCTACTGTCGTATTTTGGAAAAATGGAAAATGTGCAATATCGGTCGGTCATTCGATTCTTATTTTTGGAAGGGAAATCGCGCAGCGAAACAAAGCGCTTGGATGTTGTATACCAGGGATGGCCAAACGGTAGTCCGCGGTCTATCGGTCGCCCGCGTAGGTATTCCTAGGCGCCCGCCAGCTGGTTTAGGATAGGGTCACCTTCAAACGCAATTGATTGAATATCCCTCCTCCTTTTTCCGTGATCATTTTTAAGGTGTTTCTGCTAACCTCAATAACACATATTATTTGTAAGAGTAGATATTTCTTCATTAAAGTTTCCGTTTTAATATTTTCTTTCAAATAGTTGGTTATTTAATATTAACACATCCAGTTGTTCGACCATAACTTGTAATAAAGCAAAAAATTGCCTATAGGAGCAATTTAAGCAATGTATTCTCCAGGCATATCATTTGTTGAATGACCAATTGAAAAAGGTGGAAACATTCGGAAACAAACTCAATTTTGTTTTTATTGATATTCGAAACCTTATAATTAATCTGAGCTAAACTTTTGGAGAAAATTTCGCTTTTGAAGACTGCGAATGCCAGTTTTAATGAAGTATTTTTACTTTGATATTAAAACTATGATAAGTAATGTGAATTAATTGCGCAGATTTGTTTCAAGAAATATATTCATGAATAGAGCAACTAGTGAATGAGAAATTAGAAATTTCTAAAATTAAATATTGACTCTATCATGTAATCCAAGTTAAACAGAATTTTGCTCGTTAGCTCTATTTTGCTGTTATAGATACAGTCAGGTGAAAGCTGTCGGAATAATTTTTCGAGCTGTTTAGTTTGCTTGTTACATTCCTCATGTTTTGCTTTGGGAAATATTTCGGAAATGTTTCAAAATATGCAATTCGCAGACGTTCAAGAAACAACTCGAGTCGATAAGATTCTATCGATTTACAAAATACGAAAATTTACAGCGATCGTTCCTTTGAACCCAATTTTCCACTACTCGGCCACACATTTCGACCCGAATGTTGCGATTTTCACGTTGGATGTTGTCTCTGAGCTCTTCTAAAGTTGCTGGCTTGATGGCATAGACCAGTGACTTGATGAAGATCCATAAAAATAAATCCAATGGCTTCAAATCGCATGAACGAGGCGGCCAATCGACAGATCCATTTTTAGAAAAAACACATTTACCAAACTTACTTTTGAATACATCCATTGTATCGTGCGCTGTGTGGCAAGCGCCACCGTCTTGTTTAAACCACATATCATTGATATCCCGATCTTTCAATTCTGGTCTAAAACAGTTAACCACATGTCGCGATAGCGCTCTTCACATGACGATCGTTCTGATCGGCGAAGAAATACGATCCAATCACTTCTCCGGCATTAAAACAACATCAAACAGTATTTTTTGCGGATGCGATGGTGTTTCTTGAAGCACAAATTGGTTTGCATCTAACCAATAACGCACATTTTGCTTGTTGACCAATATTGGTCGTTTAGCCAAAAACGAGTCTGATCGTTGAAGATGATTTTGTGATAAAAATCATCTTTTTTTTTCAAGATTTTCCAGAGCCCAAGAAGAAGTTTCGTCGCTTCATATGGTCAAGTGGCTTTAGTTCTTGAATCAATTTGACCTTGTAAGAATGTAGCTAAAGAACTTTTCGCAAGATGCGTCACAATGAGGTTTGAGGGATGTCCAGTTCTTGAGAACGCCATGCAATTGACTGATTTGGGTAATTTCGGATGAATTTACTACTTGCGGTCGAGATATTTTCGTTGCTTCGTGCGGGGCGGCTTCTCGTTGACACGGGAACATCCAATTCAAATTCTCAACTGTCGGCTGGTACGATTATTACGGCTAAAAATTGGAGTAAGCACTCTTAAAGTACCAATCACTGACTCCGAATTTCGGTAGTAATTGTTAACAATTATTAAGCGTTGCTCGTTCCTGTACTTCACCTAGTTGAAAATGTTGATTTTGACTAACGTTCGACATTAACAAACCATTAAAATATTTTGAGGGATCGTTCACACGAAGGCACAAAACTGTCAAGTCGCTAACCCTTTACCTCTAGATAATTGAGGAATATAATAATCATCTCGGGTCTATTTTTATGGAAAATAAATGCTTTGTATGTTCATAAGTGACGATTTCCTTTGAAAAATCAACGATTTTGATTGATGATACTTTAAGAAAACAAAGTAATACTTATCAATTGTTTAGTAACCGGTGATTAGTTTTATTATTCTTATTTTTTTAAATTTAGTTATATCTTTTTTTGGTTTAAAAAAAGTTTCGTATTGCGAAATTACAGAAACACGCACAGTCTGTGACATACGAGTTATGATTTTGCGCGCAAGTACAGGAGGGCAAAACTATGTTTTATTATCTAGTTCTACATTCATGGTAGACATGGTAGATTCACAATTAGTCGCCCGTTATGCCCAAAAGTTTGGCCACCCCTGTTGTATACGGTGACTCTTCTCCTTCGATGGCGACCGCCAAAAATTGGTTTAACGAGCTTCAACATGGTCGCACGTCGGTTTTTGATGAGCCACGCTCAGGTGCCCCGAAAACGGCTACCACGGAGGATAACGTGACAAAAATCCACGATCTCGTATTGGCAGACCGCCGATTGAAGGTGCTCGTGATAGCTGAAATAGTAGGCATCTCAAAAACCGTGTGGGTCATATCCTGCATGAAATTTTGGGTATGAGAAAACTGTCGGCGCGATGGTTGGCGCGTTTGCTCATTCCGGACAACAAGCACAACCGAGAGACCACTTCAGTGTAGTGTTTGACGCTGTTTAAGCGCAATCCGAAGGAGTTTCTGAGTCGTTTCGTGACCGTCGACAAAACATGGATCCACTGGTACACACCAGAGATCAAGGAACAGTCGAAACAGTGGATTTCACCCGGCGAACGTGCTCCGAAGAAGGCGAAGACTTTCCTATCGACCGGAAAAGTGATGGCCACCTTTTTCTGGGATTCACAAGGTGTGATCTTTATCGACTATCTGGAGGAGGACAAAACGGTCACAGGGCTCTACTAGGCCGAATTATTGGGCCGATTCGACGCCGAATTGCAGTCAAAAACGGCCCCATTTTGGGAAGGAAACAGGTGCTCTTACACCATGACATCGCACCGGCTCACACCTCCGCCGTCGCCGCGGCCAAATCAGTCGATTTGCACTACGAACTGCTGCCCCATCCCCCGTGTTCTCCAGATTTTACCCCGTGCTACTTTTTTGTTTTCCAAGCTTGAAAAAGTCACTCGTCGGGCAGAAATTTGGGTCGAATGAGGAGGTAATCGCCGCCACGGAGGCCTACTTTGCAGACTGAGAGAAAACGTATTTTTCAGATGGATTAAAGAAGTTGGAGCATCGCTGAATCAAGTGTGTCGAGCTAAAAGGAGACTATGTTGAGGAATAAATCGCCACTTTTCCAAAATGTTTGTTTTTTAGTAGTACTTATCGGACTGCCCTTGTATATATTTATACTTGCAATTGTTCATCGGAACACATCGTTCATACATTTTACTTCAGAATTGATGATGATGTGGATTCTGCTCTGCTGCCAGAATGTTGTAATGTTCTTAGTTTGAAGAACCTTTGGCAATTAAAAAGCTGCTTAGCACACATATACAGTGGTTTTCCGTGAAAAGTGGTAATTTTGTTCTTTATCGCAAAATATTAGACCGGTTTTTTTTATTTTTTTCATCAGGGCCCCTTTACATTTTAGGGTGGTCCGAAAAATCAACTTTTTCCTCTTTTTTCCAAAAATGCCTTTTTTTAAATTCATAACTTTTCAACTAGTTGGCCGTTTCTGACGAAGCCTAGTACTAGTTCTTTTTCAAAAAATACTACTCTTCCTGAAAAAATGATGTTGTTTCCGTTATAATTGATTGTATTTGGTTGTATTGGTCCCCATGGCCTAGTGGTAAGCGTTGCGCTTGCCAAGATGGGGGCTTCGGGTTCGATTCCCGTTCGGGTCAGAAATTCTATCGTCATAGATCGTTTTTATGGCTTGCACTGGTAAAGGGGAACTGTCTAGGGTGTGGTGGGATAAGCATTGGGCATTGTCAGTCCTCAAGAAAAACCACAAATACCCGGAAACAGCTCCTCTAAGCGAATTGACACCGCTATAAGCGTCTTTGCCCAGTCCTGGTGGTACTCGGGACGTAAAGCAGCAGTATCACGATGGTCCTCCTGCGAGATAGTGGGGTTGGTCGCAGGCCTTGCAAGCCGCACCACTAAAACACCAAGCAACGAACGATACACATGAAGATTTGAACCGGACTAATCAACACAGACCCAGGTGACGAAAACGGACTAACGATTGGAAACTCGAGACGTGGAATTGTCGATCTCTCAATTTCATCGGAAGCACTCGTATGCTTTCCGAACTATTGAAAACCTGCAAGTTTGACATCGTAGCGCTGCAGGAAGTGTGTTGGAGAGGATCTACAGTACGAACATTTCGCGATGGTCATACCAGCTACCAGAGCTGCGGCAACACTCACGAGCTAGGTGCAGCTTTCATCGTGTTGGGCAATATGCAGAAGCGAGTGATTGGTTGGTGGCCAATCAACCCAAGAATGTGCAGATTGAGGATTAAGGGCCGATTCTTCAACATCAGCATCATTACCGTGCACAGCCATCACCTTGCAAGTCCCGATGATGACGAATTCTACGCGAATACGAACGCTGCCCAAAACATGACATCAAGATCACCATCGGAGATTTCAATGCCCAGATCGGTAAAGAGCAGGAGTTCAAACCTGTAATTGGTATGTACAGTGCACACCAGTTAACAAATGAAAACGGCCTAAGACTCATCTATTTCGCCACCTCTAAGAATATGGCCGTACGCAGTACCTTCTTCCGACACAAATTCTTCCACCAATACACCTGGAGGTCACCAAATCAAACAGAATCTCAGATCGACCATGTTCTGATAGACGGTCGACATTTCTCGGACAAAACTGACGTCAGAACCTATCGAGGCGCTAACATCGACTCGGACCACTATCTAGTGATGGTGATGCGCCCAAAACTGAACAGCTGCACCGTTCTCATGAGACGCGAAAGTTCTACCAGAAACTCAATGCATCCCGAAAAGGCTTCGTGCCGCGAGCAGAAATGTGTCGGAATAAGGATGGGAGTATACTGACGAATGAACGTGATGTGACCGAAAGGTGGAGGCAGCACTTCGATGAACACCTGAATGGCGTACAGGCAGAGGACCAAACTGACGATGGAAGCGATTACGTTGGTGCAGTAAATAATGAAGATGTACCACCCCCAATGATAGGTGAAGTAAGGAATGATATTAAACAGTTGAAGAACAACAAATCAACTGGCAAAGATGGCATCGGAGCGGAACTTATCAAGAAGGACCCAGAAAAATTGGTTAGTTATCTGCATCGTCTGATTGTCAGAATTTGGGAAACAGAACAACTATCGCAGGAGTGGAAAGATGGGGTTATTTGCCCTATCTTCAAGGAAGGGGACAAACTAGACTGTGAAAACTTTCGTGCAATCACCGTCCTGAATGCCGCCTACAAAGTGCTTTCCCAAATCATCTTCCGTCGTCTATCGCCACTGACAAACAGATTCGTGGGAGGTTATCAGGCCGGCTTCATCGAAGTTCGGTCTACTACTGACCAAATCTTCACCTTGCGGCAGATTCTCCAGAAATGCCGTGAGTACAGAGTCCCCACGCACCATCTATTCATCGACTTTAAATCCGCATACGATTCGATAACACGAAAAGAGCTATGGAGAATCATGGACGAAAACGGCTTCCCCATGAAGCTGACAAGACTGATTAAGGCTACGATGGATACAGTGCTGTGTGTGAATTTCGGGTGGATTATCTGATCCATTCGAGTCCCGCAGAGGGCTTCGACAAGGTGATGGTCTCTCTTGACTACTGTTCAACATTGCGCTAGAGGGTGTTATGAGACGAGCGGCGTTTAACTTGTGTGGTACGATTTTCAATAGATCCAGTAGACATTGTCGGCAGAACATTTGAGACGGTAGCTGAACATTACACCAGACTTAAGCACGAAGCAGAGAGAATTGGACTGAAAATCAATGCGTCTAAAACCAAATACATACTGGCTTTCGAATCCGAGCACGACAGGACACGATTAGGTAGTAGTGTAATGATCAACGGCGATGAGTTCGAGGTAGTGGACCAATTTGTCTACCTTGACTTAATGGTAACGTCTAACAATGATACCAGCTGCGAGATCCGGAGACGCATCATCAATGGGAGTCGTACCTGCTATAGTCTCCATAAACACGAGACTATGCGAAATCGAAATCGTGCGAAATGTTCCTTGTACAAAACGCTCATAAGACCAGTTGTCCTCTACGGGCACGAGACGTGGACAATACTCGAAGAGGACCTGCGAGCACTCGGAGTCTTTGAACGGTCTTTGATCTTCGGCGGTGTACAGGAGGATGGCGTATGGAGGCGAAGGATGAACCACGAGCTCACGCGACTCACCGGCGAACCCAGTATCCAGAAAGTGATCAAAGCTGGAAGGATACGCTGGGCAGGACATGTTGCAAGAATGTCGGACAACTATCCTGCAAAAATGGTGTTCATCGGGAATCCGGCTGGTACGAGACGACGAGGAGCACAACGAGCAAGGTGGTTAGACCAAGTGGAGCATGACATGGTGAGCACGGGGTGCCCGTGGAATTGGAGGGAGTTAACCACCAACCGAGTTAATTGGAGAAAAATTGTGGATCAGGCCATGTTGTAAAGACGTTAAGGCAAAATAAATAAATAAATTTGGTTGTATTTACCGTTCTGAATCATACGTCGGACAGCTTCATATTTCGAACACTCTTTAGAAATAACTTGAAATAAAGGGTTACTCTAAAGAATCAATTGTTAAGCATTTTATGTTATCTTTAAAGAGTGTCCGAAATATGAAGCAGAACGGTACATGGGCTCGGAACCAAGGGCGCTATATTTTTTTATATTTTTTTCTTGAAACCTGTAGGTTTTTACATAACATTCAAAAATCAGAGGGGCGTTATTTTTTTCGTTTTTGTGTAATGGTTTTTTATTTCATCAGTGTTGTAGAATAGCTAATTGGCCTCAATTTGATATGTTGATCATCGCAATCGGTCCAGTAGTTCAAAAGTTATGAATTTTTGAAAAAAAAATCGTAGAAAAGGGGAAAAAAATTAATTTTTTGGACCATCCCAAACTGGAAAGGGACACTCTGATAAAAACAATTGAAAAATGCGGGCCTAATATTTTGCGATAAGAAACAAAACTACCGCTTTTCACGGAAATCTTAGAACCACTATATTGGTTTGGAATGGAATGGATGTATATCAATGTGAATCACTGTTGTAGAAATTATTTCATATTGTATTCAATATGACAGCGGATGGGGGATCTCTTACAATGACTTTATGACATCACCACGTTGATGCTTGTTACCAATGCATTTTTCTGTTCGCCAACAGCCTTTACCATGACTGGGTTGGCTTGGTTTGAGGCAGAATGCAACGCGAGCAAGTACAAAAAACTTTTAGTGTGATCAGGAATCAGTAATTGTGCTATATATGTACCAGAAAGGAAATACATTGATTGATACGTAATATGGTGTAGTTTTGAACATCTGAATCGTCTCACTGCGAGATTATGGCAAACAGAAACAAATTTATCAGTGAAGGAAAGAATAGAAAGATAAATAATGAAGTTTAGTAGACGAAGCCATTGTTACCATAGATCAATAGGAGCGGTTCTGTGTGCAAATTTTAGGTCCAGAAGATTCCAGACATTAATTAGTTAAATATGAGACATGTGTTCAAAAATATGAACGAAGACAATACGAACATATTCTTGTAATACAGATACAGACACCCTTGATAATCAAGGTTGTATGGCATTCTTTCTTTATTAAATGATTACAGTATTCGGATGGTGCTTGAGAACGACACTAGTGATTGTTTGTAATGTTTGTTTTTCGTCTAACTATACTAACACCACTCATCGCATGGCCTGCGGGCACTAACCCTCCTCCACATTTTACATCGTGCTTGAGAGCATACGTGAAGACTGAGCTTTGTCCTCTGTATATAGATCATCAGTATGTGTAAGATAGCAATAGATATTTTTTATGGAACGTTTTCACAAACCCATCGCTCACCATAATTTGTGTGTACATTTCGTGTCATGTCCGGCGCAGTGTTTTCTGTGCTACTGTCCACGCTGGCGCTGTATGTCGGAGCACTTGGCGCGTCCCGTATCCTGCACAAACAGTTGCTAGAAAATGTGCTGCGCGCACCGCTTACATCGTTCTTCGACGTAACCCCACTCGGACGGGTGCTGAATCGTTTCAGCAAGGATGTCGACACTACCGATACCGATCTGCCGGCAACGCTCCGCGCTTGGAGTGCCTGCTTCTTCGGGGTATCACTATTTGTATTATTTCATGTTAACTGGTTATTGGTGGGGGCTTGTTGGTACAAAGCTGAAGTCTTCTTGGCGCACGTTTTTGGTCTATATGGGCGCAATATCTAAACACTAATCAATAAAACAAAAAAAAAACAATAGATTAATCTGCTTCACTTCTGGTAAATCGTGCTGACTTGTAATTGTAACCTTCCACGTTAGTGGTTTCGCTGTACTGTGGAGTGCTAACTGTAGTGATGGGTGGAATGAAGGCAACACTAGCATTGCATCAGCGCCTGCTCCGCAACGTGATGCGATCGCCGATGGCGTTCTTTGACACCACCCCGAAGGGACGTATTGTTGCACGATTCTCGAACGATATTAACACCCTGGACTACAGCTTGCCGTTCAATATCAAACAGTTCATCCCGTCCATCTTTAGGGTAGGTTAGCACGAAAAAATCATTCGTTGATTCTATTGATTGGCTTTTCAAATTGTAGTTATCCCATTGATTTTGTTCGTTGTAGCGTTTACCGTAGCTTCTAATTATACCAAGTCCGTTGTTTTTTTTAAACAGCTGTGTTTAAGAAATTTGTTAACCTGTAACATTCTTTAGTGAATAGCAGCAGCTCCGTTTTTACAAGTCAACTTTTTTTTTGAGGTCTAACTCCATGTTTTGCTACTTTTTTAGACATATGTATTTCATTTGTGACATATTGATCAAAATTATGAATGCACTCTAAAGTCATAGTTTTTGTCTTTCCCGACATTCTTGAATTGTTCTATTCACTTTCATTAGACAGAATCGAGTTTCATCGTTCGTTGATGTACGACATAAAAACATTGTTACTATTGATTAAATGAACTTCAAGGATTTTCAGGATAGAGTTATGTGTATGCATCATCGTGTGATATTTTATTGCCTTATGATTTAGAATTTCAAAATACGTGATACCTTTGATATACTCGTCGAAGGCTATTTCATGCTAAACCGATACACCAATACCTCGCTTTACGGCCTAGATACATTCCTGGGCCGCTAAGAAAAAAGCCGTATAACGAATCATCTATTCCAATACAAATGCATACAAACTCTATCGGATCGGTTCCAAGCTTGTTCAACGAAAAGCCGTATAAAGAGCGGCCGTATAGCGAGGTATAGGTGTATGGTGGTTCTCAGATTTTCATGGAAAGTGTATGTTTTATTCCTTATGTCAAATGATTAAACCCGTATTTTTTATTTCTTCATTAGGGTGCCCATTTTAATTTTAAGGTGATCCGAAAAATCAATTTCCCTCCATTTTTTTTCTCCAAAAATGACCTTTTCAAAAATTCATAATTTTTGACCTAAGGACTGTATGGAAGTCTTTAGCAACATTTATTCCCGAAAAACTAAAAATTCCTTCTTTTTTCCACTACAAAAATTCATAACTTTTGAACTACTGGACCGATTCAGATGATCGAAAAATTGAATTGAAGCTTATGTTAGTTAATTTTCTTCGAAAAAAATATTACTTTTGCGAAAATTTTGATATTTCTTTTTTTTTTCATTATTGATTGAGTTATTTTTTTTAAATAATATGTCCGAAAATCAGAGAGGTGTTATTTTTCGTTTTTGAGTTATTATTTTGCAAATTTAACATGTCATCGTTCAATATTCCTATGTGACTAGACTAGACATATACGACTAGAATTTAATCTTCCGGCAATTGTAATATTTTTTAAAAGAAGTTTAGCTTATTGGCTTTAATTCAGTAGTTCAAATGTTATGAATTTTTGCAAAAAGTCATTTTTTGATAAAAGAGGAAAAATGATTTTTCGGACCACCAGTTAACTTTGAAAAATCATATCTCAAAAAGAAAAAGTCACAGGAGGGTTGTGTCCGAGACACGACCGCATAATTGACGTAGGATTCCGTTGGCTATCTATAGATTTTGGATATGTTTGAAGAACTACGTTAAACTCTTTGATAATGATTTGGTGGTCCTGAAAAGGGCCGTTTTGTTTGGTTGTTGGGTATTGTTTGTTCATTCCATGAGTGTTTACCGAGTGATGATGACAGAAGGATGGTAAACAGTAAATGGATGGTGCGTATCAGATAAAAGATACCGAATTGGAACGAGATATGATGAAAACTGCCCTCTGTGATCCTAGACGAGATGCCTCCTGTGTTATGTATGGATGAAAAAAAGAAAAAAAACTCACGAACGTAATATAAGATAATTACCAATACCAAACACAATTATCAATTTTTCTCATCAGTAAAAACATGTTACTTTAATATAGAGAAAACATATTTGAAAAGGAAAAGGTAATTTTCTTTTATAATTTTTACTTTCTGAGTGTTTATTCAACCCAATGCGAACTTTAATTGGACCAACAACAATATTTCTTCACTTTTCCAATTTTTCTAGCCGTATAAACTTTCCTTGGGTGAAAAAGAATACAGCAAAACAAACAGCTCAAACCAAACGACCCGTTCTCGAGCGGGAACACACCTTGGTTTTTATTTATGAAAATTGAAATAAATCGTTTCATATATCAAGTCATTTTTAACACAACTGCTATCATTTACAATTTTACACTTACACTTGGGTTATTGATATGAAATTTCACGAAGTAACCAACATTAAAGTTCCAAATTTAAATTTTATTTGCTAGAATTAATCGTATCACTCACCTTACTTGCAATATAAAAATGCCCCCGACTTGCATATATTTGCAATGCCGATTTCCCCCGGGGACCTTGGTTTTGAAGTCTCTGTTAGGGAATACATTTCGGTAGGAACAAAAGTTCCCCCTATTTTCATGTATCTGCAATGCCGATTTCCCTCAGGCAGCTTGGTTTTGATGTCTCTGTTAGGGAATACATTTCGGTAAGAACAAAAGCTCCCTTTACTTAGATAAAAGAAAAAAGGGTTGGAAGAAATTTAGTGAAATGCCTCTGAATTTGTTGCGAGTCTAGAATAGTACTTTTTCCGGAAAACTCTGGGAATATTAATTGAATTTGTAAAGGCAATCTGCAATGTTGGTAATTTTAGCAACATGATTTACCGATATCACGATCAATCGTATAAAGATGGTGGAGTGACTTACACCATCAGTATGAGTAAATGCTGAGTATGTGGAATAGATCGATATCCAATCAGAGGAGTTATAATGCTAAGAATTAATATCATTTTAATTTTATTACTGATCTGATCGTTTCATTATTTACTTGAAGATTCAAATGAAGAAATTTAGTTAATTATAACATTAAAAAACACAATCGCTTCTCTTCGTTCATCGCAGTGCAGTAAATAGTAGTAATATGAGCAGTGTAATAAGACACTATCGTGACAGGCATGTTTCGACTCTACAAAGAATGTGATTCAAATGTAGATTTAGCTTATTGCACATAATACTTATAATTATTGTTTTTCGAGCGATTTATGAAAGCTGTATCTAACTACGTCTGTTGTGCGGAAAAACAGTGATTTTTCGGAAACGTTTTTTCAAAATTGCTCAAATGTTTTCGAACAAAAAATGTTTGTTTGCATATTGAGCAAACGCATTACATTGCGTAGAATGCAAAACGGCGAAAAAGTCGATTTTGTTCATTTTGTCGCTTACGTCTCCCATACAAACATGGGCAGTGTAGTCCAAATCAATGAAAACAATAGAAAGGGCCTACAATCAATAATTTCGAAAATAAAATCCATGTTTTTTGCAAGTTCGATATTTTTAAATAAAGGCTAGCTCATTGGATTCGATTTGATATGTCGATTATCTAATTTGGTTCAGTGGTTCAAAATTTATGAATTTTTGAAAAAAGTTATTTTTGGGAAAAAGTAAAAAAAAAAAGATTTTTCGGACCACTCTAAAATGGAAATGAGCACCATAATAAAAAATAAAAAAAAACCTGTCCAATGTTTTGCGATAAAGAACACAATTACCACTTTTGACGGAAATCTAAGAACCACTATCTCGGTTTGGCATGGAATGGCCGATACATTCAAGGAGTTCTGGGCCTATATTCTAAGAATCATTCCAATGTTGGTTTTAATTTTTTTGGCCAAATCGCGGGTTGATATCGACCGGTGTCGTTTGATATAAGTCACTACTTTATGATCCAACATGGGCTGGCTGGAACCAGGTTTTCTACCGGATCTAGTCTGGGTCTAATATTTTGCGATAAGGAACAAAACTACCGCTTTTCACGGAAATCTGAGAACCACTATATCGGTTTAACATGGAATGGCTGAATGATTATTTCACAAAAACCTCACTCGCACGCCGTTCTACGCATAGTTGTCCCTTGTTCCAAAATCAGCAACGGAGAAAAACGCAATGAATGTTTTCTGCCATATTTGTCTACCAGAAGCTTTAAACAATTCAGTTTAACAATACACTGGGTTTTTTTAAAAGCACTGAACTATTGTTTAATTAAATGTGACAAGATCCCTTCACTCGAATCAATCAAGCATGATTATAGGCTTAAAATTCATGGTGGGACAGTTACGCTTAGAATATCAACATGGGACAATTGAACTTGATGTTGTTTTTTTTAAATACTGGGACCAAACAATAGTTTTTTATGTGTTATGTGTTTTTCCGAAAGATTATGCATAAAAAACATCGTTTGATGAAGAAGGGAGTGATCTACAACCAGTGATGTCCATATCCTCTATGTAGCGAAGAGAAACTTAAATTCACCCACCTCAACGAGAACACTCCTCTTTGGTCTATAATCACCATAGTCCTAGATAAGTGCGAGCGCTAGATGATGGAAGATAAGTTATTTCTTCACTCAACACTCGATCGCGCTAGAGTTTGGAAGGAGAGCGCACAAACTCTCTACAGTGCAGCGGATAAATTCACTGGAGAGTTTACTTTGGTGAGCTCTTACCTGTGTGCTCTGGTGGATGCGTACAGGTAAAAGAACAGAAGTTTCATTTCTATTAACTTAGCGCTGTGATTCGCTGGAAAAAGTGAACCGAGGTGAAACATGCGTGTGGATTATCACCCCTATTCTGTATTTCGATCGATTCGAAATATTCCGAACGACTTGATAAAATTTCATTCTGTATTCCGTTCGAGTTATTTTTGCATTCGTTCGGTATGTTTCTCTTCGAACTTTAAATGGGCAAAACGTTCGAAATAGGGAATGAGAAATTATAACTCGAACGGAATAAAGGTTTCGAACGAAATGGAAATCCGTCGGTATACAGAATAGGGCTGTATATGTCGAATAAGAGTGCACTCTTCAGTACACTTTTCAGTGTACTCGTCAGTGTGGCAGAGTGGGGATTAGCGCGCTTCGGTGCTGTACATAGGTTTTCGCACACTCGAACTCCCAAGAGCAAAGAGAGTGTAAGAGTGTGACTCCGGTTAAAGGGAAAAGTCATTTCAGTGAAAATGCACCTACAACACATTTGCAGAATATAAATCTCATTGTTATTAGGCATTCGCTAACACACGTGTTCTGTTAAACTTTTTTTTTTATTTGTTTGAGAATAAGTTCATTCTTCTGAATCAGGAATGAGTGCATTAGTCCTTCTTGTACTTGAACCGATTAATTTATTAAAGATTTCCAAATATATAAATGGTGGGACAGTTATGTCTAGAGTATCGACATGGGACAATTGAGCTTGATGTTGTTTTTTAAAAGCTGGGAGCAAACAATAACTTTTCTGTGTTTTTTCCGGAAGATTAGATATAAACACATCGTTTTATGAAGAAAAGTGAAAATTGTCAAAAAGTAACATGGGACAACTATGCGTAGAACGGCAGTTTAGTGTGAAATAAATGTACATAATATACATTGAAATATGTGAACACATAAGTTTAGTTTCCCAAAAAAACGTAGTTCCAACCGTAAAAAGCCAGCAACTATCATTACCGTTCATTCATCCAATTCTTATAGCTTTTCTAATATTTATATAGAATAGATTTTTAGAATTTCAGTGAGAAACGCTTAATAAATAAACTCATGCACATGTTTATAATGGTTGAATGAAACGTATTCTGTCAGATCGTAATGTGTCGTGTGACAAATCACAATGATTTACGATTTGGCAAGGAATCCGACAGTTGTAGAAGAGTTTACCATTAATTATGTAAAACATTATATTACCATGGAGAATATCACACGACTCAGTAATCTACTAATACTTATGCAGAACAACACATCCCTACGAATTTACAGCCATTTTACATTGTATATTCCATTCTCAGAACAAAAAAAAACACATTACCATCACTCCTTGGTGTATTTTCTTCCAGCCATCTTGTCATTTTTCTGCGATTTGGCTCCTCAGCTGGGAACGTGGAGCGCTGCTGTTCATTTGCACATATCATTGCTTTCCGCTGTGCTCCGTCTGCCGCTGACGTTTTTCGATATCACCCCGACTGGACGCATTCTTTCCCGGTTCTCGAAAGACATGGACGTTCTTGATAACACACTGCCCAACACCGCTAGCGAGGTCATTTACTGCTTCTTCGAGGTAATAGAAGCTGTGTCTGGTTTTATGTTGTCGCTTTTTACAATTACTTTATCCTTGCTTCGGGACTGTGCCGTATGTTGATGGAACCTGTGTTAGTATTGTGGCGTCCATTGCTTGGAGGATAACTTGTTTTTGTAGATTTTGTTAGGTTATGTTAGAAATTAAATGGAATATTTCGTTCGGGCAGCGAATCAGTACGCAGAGGTATGCATATGCGCACATTACATTGATTCAGTTGGGTCGGTTTTTGCACTAGCCGGTCAACTCGATCAAACTATCGACCGATCGTAGGTTAAGGGGTGAAGTTTCAGATGCAGATATCATCTGTCGAATAAAGAGTGTTTGGCATAATGACGAGTATTTGTCATATTATTTCTTTGGTCGGTTCATATTTGATGAGTTTGTCGTGAAAAACCTGGAAGGCGTTGAATACAGCATCTTGTATCCACACGTAAGTTTCGGAAAAGTATCTGGTAGCTGATTAGTACATGAAGGAATTGAATTTATTCCTTCAAAAATGAGGTGACGAATTTCATGCCAACTCGTCTTAGGAGTTGGCAGAACCATCTGAGATAGTAGTGAAACGTTGAGGGTGCAAATCCCCGAAAATATATATATATATAGGGTTGGGGAAGAAGAAATGTCGTACGTGATTTTCATCTCCAGTAACCATCTTCTCCAAAAATGGGTCGAGTTCGTTCCGTTTCAGCAGTGCATCGCAGGCGTTGATTCGGTCTAAAAGATTTTTTGCGTCAACTCATGTGGCACCCATACACCCAGCTTTTTTTAGAATCCAATCTTCTGCAAATGGTTCCAAACGGTTTCATGGTCTATACCCAGTTCCTGGGCAATCGAGCAAGTGCTCACATGCCGGTCTTCTTGGATGATTTCAACGATTTTATCGGTTTCCACGACGATTGGCCTACCAGTACGGGGTGTATCTTCGACAGCCATTACACCAGAACGAAATCGATCAAACCAACGCTGTGCTTTGCGAATCGTTACAGTATCGGGTCCATTAACAACACGATTTTTTCAGCTGCCTTCGTTGCAGTTTTACCTCGCAGGTAGTAAAAACGTAAAATATGGCGAATTTCTTGCTTGGTGGACTCCATCTTCGACGCTTAACTTGAGACTGAAAAGGACAATCACAAAACTGTCAAAACGACATTTGTAGCACAGATTGTCGTCTTTAAATAGTCGTATAGTATGACCCGATTCGATAAGTACAACACAAGATATGTTTAAGTGTTGCCATATATTGACAATATACGACATTTATTTTTCCCCAACCCAATATTAATACCCCTACAATTTCCAACAAGTCATCCATACATCGGAAGATGGGCCTTTTTACAGGGAAAAAGTTTATCGAACAACAACTTTTTCATGTTTTCTTTGAAAAAAAAAATACAACTTATCCTAATTTTTTTTAAAGTCAAGATAGCGATATAGTGTATTTGACAAAGTTTTTGATCTTGTCAAAATATAAACTTTTGTCGAAGACATCAACTTTCTATCTTTTATAGTTTTTGGAATATATGTCATTTTTGTATGAAGACTCCTGAAAAAAAATAATGTTTTGCCCGTAACATTTTAGTGTGCAAATTCTCATTCGCATTTTTGTGTGCAAATTCTCACGTTTGTCATATTCTTGACATGATTCTTAATAGAGAAAAGTTAGCAGAGCATTTAAAATGCGATAATTTATACAAAAAAAAAATTACGAATTGAACATTAATAGCATTTTTTTAAAGAACCGACAGCAATTCCAATATGGCTTAAAGTGCATTTCATATGATTGTCATTGTATATATAGAGGCGCCTTGGTTGGAACTACTCGCTTAGACTTGTAATATATTAATGACATATACACGAAAAAAATCCGGACACATTAAAAACGCTGCCATTAAGACATTTTTGGTGTAAAATTTCTCAAAATTTCACTGAGTCAAACTGTCTGGGAAAAAATCGACCCTAAAATTTCAAAAATTAACCCTACACAAAATGTTCACCACCTCGAAAAAATACCCTATGTAGAATTTCAGCTCAATCGGACTTAAGGGAGAGTGGCGCAAAACGGTCAAAGTTTGAGTTTTTTGAAAATCAAAAAATCACCCAAGGGGGGAGTAAAGGAAATCGGAGTTTTCGATTTTTTTTGTGATGCAAAATGTCTTAAAATTGTATGAAACGTCGAGATCTACTGTCATCTCGGAAAAAAATTGTCAAAAATCGACACTCTGAAACTTTTTTGGGAGTTTTTTTTTGGTATACGAGACGAAAAATAGTTAACTCGATTTTTCATTCGGAACATGCTGCGAAATGTTGATTTGCACGATAATATACCCAATGTAAAATATTAGCTCATTCGAACTTCATTTACTAATCTCGCAGACGTTAAAATTATAGTTTTTGAAAACAGAAAAATCACCGGGAATTTAAATTAAAAAATAAAATGTTTATGCCAAATGTCTTAAAATTTCGAAAACCCCGATTTCCTTTACTCCCCCCTTTGGGTGATTTTTCGATTTTCAAAAAACTTTGTCCGCTTTGCGCCATTATCCGGTTGAGTTGATTGTTTTTTTCGAGGTGGTGAACACTTTATATGGGGTAACTCTTTGAAATTCGAGATGACCATTTTCATTGGCACCCTTACATACATAGATGGACTGCCCCGAAGATGCCAATGTCTCAATTGCTGGATACCTATTTTTATGTAATCATGCATGATGACGTCGGTGACACCTACGACTGGATTTTGGTGACGGTCAATTACTCAATCCATGTGCTCTTTGAAGACAATTGAGGGGTTCAAAATGAAAGGGGTCTAAGTGACATCATTGATTTCTCTACATCGACTCTCTCTTTAGATCATAACTTAGGTACAAACACATTTCCAGCTGTATTTGACAATGTGGAAGATAGGTCAGAACCTCATTTATCGGATTCTATAGCAAACGCAAAATGGAACGTTTTTGCAGTTGAGTTATTAACAAAAGAAAAAGTTGATGAAGAGAAATCGATCAAGTCACTTACACCCCTTTCCTTCTGAGCCCCTCAATTTTCTATTTTGTTAGATCATCCAAGTAGCCCTGCGGATTGCGGGCCAGAGCACCTAATTCGCGACTGCTCACGAGTTTTCTCGTGTTTTGCGTTCCGTCTGTTACGGATGTATAATGAAATAACCCGTGTTTTCTACACTTGATTGTTAAATACTTGGTCTGCCAAGAATCTAACAACCGATGGCTCACCTTCGTCTCATCCACACCGAAGGAAACGATCCCATTCGTGGAATCCGAACAAATGAAGCGTACAAGTTTACCCCACAACGTGCGGTCCCAGGCGTATGTCTTACAGATTTCTTTGCGGTTCTTAATGTGTTAAGACGGGTTCGACATACTTTTATTTCTGGTCATCAATCAGGCCACAGGACGCAGTACAATGATTCCCCTACAATATTTCCTTGTTGCTGCTTCTTGTGTTGCTCTCACCGTCGTGATGGTTAGTTGAACACTGAATGAATTGTCCGTTTTCAATTATGAGGGACTTCAACCCGGAAGCCATTCGCCCCTGAGAACGAATGTTTACGAGTTATGCGCTGTTTTATAGTTGAAAGCCGCACAGTTGTACCTAACGTTGAAATAATGTAAAATACAATAATGGATGAAGCTTACGGGATCTTGCTCAAACTGAGTTGTAACCACTGTATTGTTAGTAAAACCGAGTACTTTTTCAAAACTACTTTTTTGTTTACCTACACTTGTGTATTTATACGTGAACTTAGGATCAGAAAGCTCCTTAATTTTCAGAACGATAATTTCAGAGCTATACGCCTTATTATGAGCAATTAAATTATCCCATCTTCCGATGAAAACGTTATTAGAAAGACCTTAGATGTACTGCTCTACAAGATGGTCATTTGCATTTTGGGATTGACAAGTCGTATGGGCTGATGCGTGATGAGAAATTGAGGCGAACTATATGAATGTTCAGTGTAACTTTAGTGGTTTAGTACCCAAGCAACCAGGCAGGCAGCCATAGGTTTTTGACTAGTTGTTGTACATTTGCTAGGAAGGACCTCATAGAGAAATCATGTCATTAGATTTTAACTCAGCCCAATGTTGCAATATTGCAGGTGTAGTGCGCATCATAATGGATATAACACTATTTCTCGGGTGCTGGTCAGCGGCAGTCAGGATTCATGAATTTCTGTTAGGTAATGTGCTAAAACTGCCGATTCATTTCTTCGATACCACCCCGACCGGACGCATTCTGACCCGTTTCTCGAAAGATGTAGATGTACTCGATAGTACTCTACCAGAGTTAATTCTAGATTTGGCGATATGTGCATTCGAGGTAAATTTAATGGGGCAATTGGCGATGGTTAGAATAGCTTATGCATTTGAATTTTTCTATATAATAATCAGAATGTGAATAACCATTTCGAATGTACAAAATTTATAAAATTCATGCTTGACGAATGCGATGCAATCTCATTTCTCATAACCAATAAATGTTTCATCGAACGTATAAAGGGTGTGTCACATCAAATTGCATCACGGAAAAAACGCTGTAGAAATTCGCCCAGTAGACCGATCCTTTTGAAAATTTTAGACAGTAAAATAAAAACTATTAAACAACTTTTGGCATTTTCTTTTTATTCATACTTCGAGCCCAAGCCCGTATGCTCGCACCTTCCTCTTTACCCCGTCCATAAGGTTCTGTACAACGTCAGGTCGTAGTTTTGTTTGAACAGAAATCCATTTTCTCTTGAAGTCCGCCTCCGATTTGACAACTTTTGGGTTCTTCCGGAGGGCCTGCTTCATAATCGCCCAATATTTCTTTATTGGGCGAAGCTCCGGCGCGTAGGGCGGGTTCATTTCCTTTGGCACGAAGGTGACCCCGTTGGCTTCGTACCACTCCAACACGTCCTTTGAATAGTAGTACGAAGCGAGATCCGGCCAGAAGATGGTCGGGCCCTCGTGCTGCTTCAATAGTGGTAGTAAGCGCTTCTGTAGGCACTCCTTAAGGTAAACCTGCCCGTTTACCGTGCCGGTCATTACGAAGGGGGCGCTCCGCTTTCCGCAAGAGCAGATCGCTTGCCACACCATGTACTTTTTGGCAAACTTGGATAGTTTCTGCTTGCGAATCTCCTCCGGAACGCTGAATTTGTCCTCTGCGGAGAAGAACAACAGGCCCGGCAGCTGACGAAAGTCCGCTTTGACGTAGGTTTCGTCGTCCATTACCAGGCAATGCGGCTTCGTCAGCATTTCGGTGTACAGCTTCCGGGCTCGCGTCTTCCCCACCATGTTTTGCCTTTCGTCGCGGTTAGGAGTCTTCTGAACCTTGTATGTACGCAGGCCCTCCCGTTGCTTGGTCCGCTGGACGAATGAACTTGACAAATTCAGCTTATTGGCGACATCCCGGACCGAACTTCTCGGATCACGTCTAAACTGCTTAACTACGCGCTTGTGATCTTTTTCACTGACGGAGCATCCATTTTTGCCGTTCTTCACCTTCCGGTCGATGGTTAGGTTCTCGAAGTATCGTTTTAGTACTCTGCTGACCGTGGATTGGACGATTCCCAGCATCTTACCGATGTCCCGATGTGAAAACTCCGGATTCTCGAAATGAGTGCGCAGGATTAATTCACGCCGCTCTTTTTCGTTCGACGACATTTTTCCAAATTTACGAAAAATTGACAGTGCAGCATGGCCAACGTGATCTATACACTCTTATCTGATTATAAGCGAAAGCTGAAGATATAATTCCTAAAAATTAAATTTCTACAGCGTTTTTTCCGTGATGCAATTTGATGTGACACACCCTTTAAAATGTAATATGATCAAGCAAACCATTTGTCATGACAATTGTCATAGAAAAATACGGTATGAGGCATGATGTCGACGCCAACCTCTCTCAGTTTCTATTCTGTTTTCGCATTTTCGCATGACAATTGTCATGACAAATGGTTTGCTTGAATATGATTATTCTCTAGGATATGAACAACATAGTTCCACTTGACGATGGTCCAATATTCCTCGCTAGGTTAGAGCTCTAACGATATATCTCTTTATATAGTCTTTGTTTCGTAATGGCAGGATGCCAAATTCGATGAAAACAGCACAAAACAATCATGTTGCTTTAGGGAAGCCAGCTGGCGATTTTTCAAACGCTCGTCCATGTAACCATCCTGGTTGCCGGTTCCCGTTGAAATGGAGATGTCGCTTTTCGAGCCTGCCAAATCAGACATTTCCTAGCGAATTCCGTCAGTTCCACATGCTTAAATATGTCAGTTTCACTAGAATCGTTGTGTACAGCTTCCGTAATCGTGTTTTGACCGTTTTGATTTGTTTATTGTCGCGACTTGAAGCCACTATCTTTTTATAAGTTGAGAGTCAGACTCGTTTTTCAGCTCGGTGCTCCATTATAGATGACACTCTTAGCTTGTTCGCGTCATACCGGACGGAGAGATTGAAAGTTTCGCTTGAAAGCACTGGTCACCCTATTTTGTCGTCGCTACGGCTTTCGGCTTGATTTTACTGCATCATTTCGGTATACGGAAACTAATGAAACTAATTTCTAAGAAATATCGTGATCAACTTTTGTTTGAGAAGTAACTCTTGTTTCATATATTCAGATTCAACTAAAAAGATTAGGAAGAATGAGAGATATTATGTGATGCAGAAACTAGTTGAAATTCAAACATTTAACAACCGAGTAAAGGCCGTTTTATATTATCCAGCACGTAGCGTAAACGGCACGTACCGACACGGGCAGACAAATACATGATGTATTTATATTATCAGGCATAGCAACTTTTCTGTACGGACCGGCAGCGCATACGGTGCGAAGAAATTTGTTTTCGGAGCGGGAGAGTTAATTCGCGTTGACAAACGTAGCTTCTGGTGATTGAACCGATGTCGTACCGTTGAGCGACGAACGCACCAATACGACGACTTTCGACTTTTGATTTGTATGTATGATCCTACTCGCTCGTGCCCGGCACCGGGAAAATATTCTTTTCGAGAATTCCTTCATGCATTTGTCTGAAACGTGCTGTGTATGCCCGGAGCCGTTCCGCTATATATACGCATACACATCTGAAACATACACAATAATATTTGTCTTGCATGGAACGTGTCGTGCCGGTTACACTACGTGTCTGATAGTATAATATTACCTTAACTCACAACGTCTAAATCCGGCTTAAGACTGCCTCAAGTCACCTACCAGTGTGTGTGTCATCTAGGCTGATTTCGTGTCAATCATCAACACCATCGTAAATACATATACACAGTGGATACATCTCATGAAAATAGTCCTATGTAAACATATATCTCCACGTTGGGGAATTGATTCTACTGACACAGGAATTAGAAACTATCATTTTCAAACAACATATGATATCACAATTAGTTTCATTCCAAGCCATCATTACGGGAGAAGACTACAGTGAAGATACCGGATGGTGTACGTATTAAAACGGAGTAAATCGGAAATGGATTAAAATGGAGGCCGACATCAAGATGCATTTGGAAGATTTTGTTTGAACAAATGTTATCGCTGTTGATCACGAACGATACCATTGCGAAATGATTTACTAGTATTCTTAAGCTTCCGTTACGTATTGACCAATAATTTTATTGTGCGGAATTTGGGGCAATCCGGTAGATTCAGAATCTTGTCGATGAAATCTACTTCATTAAAAATTGAAATCTACTCTATCTCTTCTTTGAACGGTACTACGAGCGGCATTGTATTTCATTGCGACTTTATTATCTAACAGTCCAGGGTTTGCTATGATGCTTCCCACCACATTCCAATTCAGCTGACGTTAGCTCCACTACGACGCCTAGTTTGAGCCATTTAGTGTTCACTCAGTTTCAGTGAACACTTCATCGTCGGTCTTAAATTTGTTGCCAGCGAGCATTCTCTTTAGGTCTGCGAACAGAAAATAGTCGCTGGGGGCCAGATCTGGAGAATACGGTGGATGCGGAAGCAATTCGAAGCCCAATTCATACAATTTTGCCATCGTTTCCATTGATTTGTGACACGGTGCATTGTGTTGATGAAACGAAAGTTGCTTCACTCTCAATGCTGTAACTCACGAACCAATTGACCGATTGCTGTCAAATTTTGACACCTATTCACTGAAAGATGGTGCTTTGTGATAGTAAAGTAGATTTTTGCAAGAGGCGCCATCTAGACGTCAACCTTATGAACTTTTCAGCCGAACTGTTATACAGCCCGTACGGATTCTAGCTGCTTCATTTGTCTTTTTCCCGAAATGCTGTCGGGTAAAATTTAAAGAGAGTGGTAGCCAACGATAAACAGTACATTAAATGACATATTTTTCAACGATCGTTTTCTGAACAAATTGCTAGTTTTCGCAAAAAAATATAGAAGATGTTATTGTGAATTCCTGGGAAACACAGATTGTATTTTTATATCCACTTGGTACAAGAAAGTCAGATATCCGATGGCTAGTGTCTGGAATCCTACTGTTCAATATTTTATTCCTTGTTTGTTTTTATATGTCTAGCTGCTATATTATAGGCTGTCAAAAAAGTCCTGCGGTATTTTTTTTGAATTTTCATTTGTTCATAAAATTAGTTACAATCATCTGTTTTAAGTCAAATATGCGCCGTTTTGTTCGATGACTTGTTCCCAACGAGATGCCAACTTCATAATACCCCTGTTTAGAAGCTCGCTTCCTTATTGGCAAAAAACTCGGATAGCCAATTTTCACAGGCCTCTTTTGTGGCTAACTTCTGACTACCTAGCTCGTTCGCCAAGGACAAAAACAGGTGGTAGTCACTTGGTGTAAGGTCCGGACTATACGGCGGATGCAAAAGAACCTCCCATCCGAGCTCCCGGAGCTTCTGGCGCGTCACCAAAGAAGTGTGTGGCCTGGCGTTGTCCTGATGGAAGACAATGCGGCCTCTGTTTATCAAAGATGGCCTCTTCTTCATGAGTGCTACCTTCAAGCGGTCCAGTTGTTCGCAGTACAGGTCCGAATTGAGCGTTTGGCCATAGGGAAGCAGCTCATAATAGATTATTCCTTGACAATCCCACCAAACACACAACAGAACCTTCCTGGCCGTTAATGAGGGCTTGGTCACCGTCTGAGCCGCTTCAGCGGGCTTCGACCACGACTGTTTGCGCTTCACGTTGTCGTAAGTGACCCACTTTTCATCGCCAGTCACCATCCGCTTCAGAAACGGGTCGATTTTGTTGCGATTCAGCAGCGATTCACATGCGTCGATACGGTCAAAGATGTTTTTTTTGCGTCAACGTGTGTGGCACCCATACATCGAGCTTCTTTGTGAATCCAAGCTTCTTCAAATGGTTAATAACGGTTTGATGACTTATCCCCAGCTCTTGGCCGATGCTACGGCTTCTACTATGCCGGTCTTTCTCGGCTAATTCAGCGATTTTGTCGCAATTTTCGACGACAGGCCTTCCGGAGCGTGGCGCATCTTCGACGACCTCTACACCAGAACGAAAACGTTGAAATCATCGTTGTGCGGTGAAAATGGAAACTGTATCGGGTCCATAAACTGCACAAATTTTATTGGCAGCTTGAGATGCATTTTTGCCTTTGTCATAATAGTACTGTAAAATATGTCGGATTTTCTCTTTATTTTGCTCCATATTTGCGACACTATAACTCACGAACGACTTAACCAGACAAAACACTGCCAAGGACTATATTATACCTTTCCAACAAGCTATAGTATGATTCGATACAATGAATACAACTAGAACTACGCGCTTACAACGACACCTCGCGGAAATACCGCAGGACTTTTTTGACAGCCTAATATTTAGAGAGAAGGCCAACGCTTTCATCGAAATTCACTCTTTGTTAGATTTATTGATACGTAGTAGTAGAGTAAAAACATGAGTTGTTCCTATCGAAAGCAATAACTATGATGTTGTTATATCCCTCAGTGTTCCATCAACATAATTTACTACTTCTAGCCCATTTATATGTGCATGCGATGAGCAATGTTTTTGTAACTCAAAAGCTTCTAATACTAGCCCTAGTGTCATCTCATAGACGTACTGCATTGTGGAAGTACTCACAATAATAGTTCTGCCGTAGTTACTGTAATGATTCGAGAAAGAAAGAATGACTATATTGATATGCTAACAGCTTGAAATAACAACTACGTGGAATTCAATCAACTTTGGTTCAGAAAAGATGTTTCCCAGTAGTTGAAGGTTGATTGAATTCACACGAATCGTAGATTCGCTTGTAGTTTGCATTGGATTGCATCTACGAAACGTAGAACACATGGCTAATCTATTATTTTTACTTAAACAAAAATACCAACAGGTGGTTGCCACCTTAGTTGTGATAACTATCTCGACCCCGATCTTCGGTCTCGTCATTGTGCCGATTGGCATATTGTACTATACCGTGCAACGGTTCTATGTGGCGACTTCACGACAACTTAAACGGTTGGAGTCGGTCTCCCGGTCGCCTATATACTCGCATTTTGGAGAATCGCTTCAGGGTGCCCAAACAATCCGGGCATACAATCTACAGGACAGGTATGTGATTGTACATTTCGCGGAGTGATCACCATTTATGTCAGTAATTATGGAACTCACAGATTCATCGGCGAATCGGAAGCCAGGGTAGACTTCAACCAGGTGTGCTACTTCCCGAGTATCATTGCCAATCGTTGGCTCGCAGTAAGGCTGGAGATGGTGGGCAACTTGATTATCTTATTTTCGGCTTTATTCGCTGTCTTGGGTCGTGAGACTATGAATCCCGGCTTAGTTGGATTG
Organism: Toxorhynchites rutilus septentrionalis; assembly: GCF_029784135.1. Lineage (NCBI taxonomy): Eukaryota > Metazoa > Arthropoda > Insecta > Diptera > Culicidae > Toxorhynchites > Toxorhynchites rutilus. Next base: position 163,467,345 of record NC_073746.1, read on the forward strand.
TCCGTCTCGTATGCGCTTCAGATTACCCAGACCCTCAACTGGTTAGTGCGCATGACTTCGGATGTGGAGACCAACATTGTTGCGGTGGAGCGTATCAAGGAGTACGGAGAAACAAAGCAGGAGGCTGCCTGGGAGATTCCGAATAGCAAGCTTCCCAAGGATTGGCCGGAGCTAGGTCGCGTTGAGTTCCAAAATTTCCAGGTGCGTTACCGTGAGGGGCTCGATTTGGTCCTGAAAGGTATAACTTTTGCGGTGGAAGGAGGCGAAAAAGTTGGCATCGTTGGTCGCACCGGCGCTGGCAAATCCAGCCTTACGCTGGCCTTGTTCCGTATCATTGAGTCGGCTGGTGGAAAGATCATCATTGATGGACACGATATCTCCCAGCTTGGACTACATGCGTTGAGATCACGACTGACAATAATTCCGCAGGATCCAGTTCTGTTCTCGGGAACATTGAGAATAAATTTGGATCCGTTTGAGGCGCACTCGGATGAGGACATATGGAAAGCTTTGGAACACGCACATCTTAAAGCTTTTGTGAAAGGTTGTATCTTTTTTTCGGAACATCCGTATATCTGATCATAACCATGTCCCTTCGTTTTTATCAGGTCTAACAGCGGGAATAAATCATGAGGTAACCGAGGGCGGTGAAAACTTATCCGTGGGACAGCGTCAATTAATTTGCCTCGCAAGAGCCCTATTACGAAAAACCAAGGTACTTATTTTAGACGAAGCCACCGCTGCTGTTGATTTGGAGACCGATGATCTCATTCAGGTTAGTGCCGACTCGATTTCGAAACTCAAGACAATATCGCTATTGTTAGCAATTTTACAGAAAACAATTCGCACTGAGTTCAACGATTGCACTGTCCTAACCATAGCGCATCGTCTCAACACTATCATGGACTCGGACAAGGTGATTGTTCTGGACAAAGGACAAATACAGGAATACGATGCACCCGAAGAGTTGCTGCAGAACAAATCCTCTGCTTTCTACAGCATGGCCAAGGATGCTGGTCTAGTGTAATTATTTAGTTTGCTTTCGTTTGTTTGTAGCTCATCTGCTAGGATTAATGTTTCATTATATGTTTATAATGATGTTTTGTTAATGATACTTATTTGAATCTTCTACACATTACATTCGTACATGTGCTCCTAGCACACAATTGTTCAACTGGCAACGGATGTACATTGAAACATTGTACTTATGCACAGTATTTATGTACTTATGTTCACCGAAGCGAAAGATCAAGTTATAGGAACGACATTTCATTTGTATACTTAATACCTAATGCTACTTAATTTACATTCATCTCAAAATTATACTCAATAAGTATCTCAAGCCAAACCAGCACTCAACAAAAACAACACGCATATACCCATAGTTGGCAGTAATAAAGATGTGTTCAGGAACGCTTGAAGCGTTGCATTTTTTCGTTACTACCCATCGAGTACAAAAATGTGTCAGTTTGTTTATATTGAAATATAGAATTTTCAAATCACTTCCCTTTCTTACCCGCAGAAGGTGAAAACAAAATCTAGATCATGACGAGTTCTGATTCCTATTGCCACGAACGAATGCATTTGGTGTGAGTTGACTTGAAGCGCAAAAAGGGGGGAAGTTAGATTCATTTTGTATTTTACCGGGGTTTGGCTTTCAAAAGTGCCTTTGTAAACCATTGTTTTGTGGTATGTTCAACCAGAAATGTTTTGTAACTGGGGATACTATTACATCCTATTATAGCGAAAGTAAACACTAATATTTGATAGATGATTGAAATAAAGAATCTTTTTAGACTTAAGTATATCATATTCTATAATTTATTCCGATATCATCCATGGGATCTGAGGAATGTTTCAATAGTTCAGCGCGTGATATCAAAACTAAACTTAAGATCATTTTGAAAAAGAACACGCGTCTCCATTTGGGAAAATTGGGACTTTTTTTTTGTATACAAATTCTCGTTGTATTTTTTTGACATAGGACTATGTCTTTGATTTCTATATGGGGGGTCACTCATTCAACATAATTGCCTTCGAGGGCGATACAGCGATTATAGTGATCTTGCAACTTTTCGATACCATTTTTATAGTACTCTTTCGGTAATCACTTCATCATTGTTCTTAAATTTCATGCCAGCGAGCAGAACAGAAAATAGTCGCTGGGGGCCAGATTTGGCGAATACGGTGGATGTGGAAGCAATTCGAAGCCCAATTCATGCAATTTTGCCTTCGTTTTCATTGATTTGTGATTTTTCCATTTTTTCACAATAACAATAGTTGTTTCACTCTCAATGCTGAAACTCACGAACCAATCGACCGATTGCTGTCAAATTTTGACACGTATCCATTGAAAGCTGGTGTTTTCTGATAGTCAAGTAGATTTTTGCAAGAGGCGTCATCTAGATGTCAACCTTATGAACTTTTTAGCATGGCTGCTAAACATGGTAAAAACATAAAGGCACAAGGCAGCGATGTTATTTTTAACTTGGCGCTGAAAAAAATATCTACAAGAGCTCACAGTTTTCTGGCTGTAATCTTCACATGCTGTTTCCAACTGGAATATTTTCCCTCTAAATGGAAATCTGGTAAGGTCTTCCCGATACTTAAACCAGGGAACGATCCAACTCTTCCGGCGAGCTACAGGCTTATAACGCTTTTATCAGCGGTGAGTAAAATTTTTGAGCGTATCATCCTTCAGCGATTAATGATACACATTGAACAACATCATATCATCGTTCCGGAACAGTTCCGTTTTAGGAAAGAGCATTCCACAGTCCACCAATTGATTCGCTTGGAAAGTATTATCAAACAGTAAATCGCTCTCAAATAATTGTGTTATGGTTCTGCTAGATGCTAGATTGAAGGCCTTTGACAACGTTTGGCATGATGGCCTGACCCACAAACTAGTACAAGCCAACTTTCCAACGTATTTAATCAAAATGGTCCGCAGCTATTTGGAAACACGAGAATTCCGTGTGCATATACCAGGTGCTTGCCCGGAATATTCTGCTATATCTGCTGAAGTGCCTAAAGGCAGTCTGCTGGGACCTATATTGTATGTGGTCTATACATCGAACGTACCCCAATTACCAACCAGCTGCACGCTTGCCATTTTTGCAGATGACAGCGTGATTATGGTGAATGGTGGAAAACCAATCCACTATCGTGCCAGACTGTATGTATGTATTGGACTCCTTCAATCCCTTTACCCGTTGGTACATCGCAGATCTAAGTTGCATCTGCGGAATAAAATAGCAATTGTTAAGATGATAACAGCTCCTGTCGTCGATTATGCCATGCCACTGTGGGGTTCCTGTGTACAAATGCACAAGAAAAAGCTTCAAGTAGTGCAAAACAATTTATTAAGGATGATACTTATTGCGCCGACACGAATCAGAGTTACAGACCTGCACAGTATCACAGGTTGCAAAATCATCCAGGAACGAATAAACGAAGCAAAGGAACGATTAGCAGCAAATGCTGCTTCATCAGAACATCCCTTCATACAAGAGCTGATCATTTAGACATTTTTTTTTCAAATTCTAGGTGAAGTAGGTTATCAAATTAAAATCCAACATTGATGTTATTCATCAGAACATAAAACAGTCCTAAGACAGAAATCCTACTAAATTATCGTTATATTGATGTAAACATTTGTAAAAGTTGCAAAATTTTAAAATTGGAAATTTATGTACAAAACCGATGAAAATAAAAAAATGGAATTTGAAGTAAAAAAAAATATCAGAATTAAATTCAAGATGATTTTGTAAAAGAACACTCGTCTCCATTTGGTGAAATTAGAACTGGTGATCTTAGAACTCTTGACAGTGTTTTGTTTTTTGTATACAAATTTTCGTTGTATTTTTTTATAATTCAGAATAACATGATATCGAGTTTCGCAGTATGCAAGAAAAAAACTATGCACGCCCACTTGCAAGATCTTTCAGCGTTCATGGGTGAACAGGCGAAATTCGTTTTCTCCCGAAATCTCCGCATTACGAGTGACTAAAAACTACGCAAATCCCCCGATCGAGACCCGCTAAGGCGTGGTGCACGAATTACGTAATTCGAATAACGCAATTCCTATCTGTAACACACAATAAGTAACGCTACCTAGCCAACCCCCTCCCTACTCCTTCTCGCGTTACGTCATTTGTGCATGATGCTTAAGTGCAAATCATGCGTCGAAGTGGAATTGTTTGTGAACAGTGATTGATAGTTGATCGACAGATGGAAGCTAATTCCAACATGTAGAGGCAAATGAACTCCCAGAGTTTAAAGCCACTTTAATTCAAAACAATTCAATTCAATTCCAACATCCCCAGATTACGATTTGACAAAAAAAACAAATCCAGTGATCATGATCGTTGTACTGTGCGGCGAATCCATCTTCGAAAAGGTCGAGACAAACAATTCGTACCTAGCAACTAAACTAAACTGACCAGACGTCCCGCATTTCAACAAAATGTCCCGCGTAAGATTCCGTCCCGCGAAACGTCCCGCATTTGCCAAAAGAAACGAATATGTCCCGCGATATCAATATATTTCAATATAACAATTTGATCATGTTGATTTTCTTAAATGGATAAACCTCAAAAAAACTTTTATTTGGCAGACTGTTCAAGAGCGCTTCAAATGCATCCAAAGATTAATACGTTGAGCTGGTTTCATCGCACCGACATTGGGCTTTTTGTTTAGAGAGTGTCAACTGGTAGCGACAACAACAAAATTGGAAAATGATTTTTAAAAAAGTCCCCTATCAACCCGCAGGGATCAACGTGAGTCAGACGAAAAGTTCATCCTTGGTTCCCTTGCTCGGTCGGGGTTTAACGTTTTAAATAAGCCGGAAGAACTAGTGTATACTCGACAGGATGAGGCAGAGTTGTTTGATGAAGTATCGTAAATGAAGCGCTGGGCGGTCTTACGGAAGTTGCCCGGAACCTGAACCATGTCCGATGAAAAGATGTATATCGGCGTGTTATTTTACCTTTTCGTGGCTTTGGGGGTCGTCTGTCTCTCTATTTTGGCCATTCGCCCAAAAGTTTTCTATCGGGCGCAGCTTGGGAATGTTGAGAAGGTTGGTGGTCTTTGCGACAATGTTTATCTCCAGCCGATCCATCCTCCAGTGATCTTTCGGCATAATGGGCTGATCCCAGGTTCGGCATGAAGACCACATCACCTTCCCAACTACGGCAAGCACTTCGTACTATATATCTCCCAGTTCACCATATGATTCGAAAGAAGAGCGGCTTGGACATTCCCTTCACGTCTGTCAGAGAAGGACCTTCTTCGAGAACTTGATGTGAATGATATATTCGACGTCATTGCCTACCTGGGGAACGTAAAGTACCCGGTCCCCTGCCATTCGTTAAATTCTAGCATCAAGTACGTCTCGTCTTTCATTATGAGTACGAAAAGCAGTTTTTCACTTCTTTCGTCGGAATGAAGTTTTTCACCAGCACTGCTACTGCTTCTGGGTGATTGCCTGGTGCTCAGATACGGCCGGTCTCGTCTGATGCTTCCGCATAAAAATGTCCATTCTGGCCAGATTCTTCTCCACCGTTTCGATCTCCCGGCTTAAGGAGCGGCAAAGAGATGATATTGTAAATACCAGATCGGCTGTATCTGGCGGACACAAAGTGTCTCAGGATGTCCAACTCCTTCGCTGTGGGGTGGGGCTTGCAGTATGGACAAATAATCAAGTTGCTTGACAGTGCTGCTGCTGCGAATCAACAGCCTTGAATCATTTTTGTTGTAGACTTAATAAACGTAAGATTTAAAGAAAATTTGTTCCTATAAATTATCTTTCATCGCCATCCGAAATTATCCCATTTTTTTGAATGCATACGTTAACACTAAAATCGACGAAAAATGACTCAGAAAGAAACAATACTGATCAGTCTAGACTCGCTAAACTATGGTTTATGTATATACATAACGTTTTGTTTTTTGTGTCCCGCGTTAGACCTCTGACCATCTGGTCACTTTAAACTAAACAATCCTTTCTGATAAACAAATAGAACAAAATGGAAAAAAAATCTTGACTTGTTCGTTGTACTGTCAGGTGCTGTCGAAACTCAAATAATATATTTTAATGTACGATTATCACACTTTGGACAAATATCTGGACAAAATCAATCATTTTTTCCTCGACCCTTTTCTTCATAATTTTTGTGGTACAGCTTCCATTTTCAATTCGCTATCGCATAACTGTATTCTCGAGAAAAAGCATGGCAAGTCAGTATGGCACCTGCGCCTGAATGATCTACGCCAAAATCGTAATTCTTGAGAACGTTGTCGGAAAGCATTCTGTTACGGTGTTTTGTTCCCATCAGCAGCATTGTCGCAAAAGACAACAACGCTTACTCCGCATATCAGAATCGATCATCTGTAGATTGATGAATTTGTTATGAAATTAATCCGAAACTTTCCTCATTGTCAGTCGGAAGGCTTTTCAAAATCTCAACAAATGCTGCACAATTTTCTTTTTTATGGTCTTCTGTACTGTTTCGTCGTCTGCTCCGTCATCATTCACTGACGAAAATCTTTAAAAAATTGCAAAGTTGTTCAATTGAACATTATTTGGAAATGTTTGCCGAGCTTCGTAAGTTTTAGCGTTTTCAATAGTTTTTGTGGCAATTTTTGCTAATCATTGTCGTCTTCATAGCGAAGCAAATGTGCAATATTCCCTTGCACAATTCCCCCCTTTTACTGACCAAATTCCCCACCGGTTAAAAATCACTGTTTTAAATGGTTACCAGATGATAAAGGTTCTGGAATATCAAGTTTGCATGTTTCTAATGTTCTTTGTCTCTGCGTTCTTGGTAAACTTAGACTTAATGCTTGTTTTCGTATGTGGCTTAATGAGATGATATGAAATGATTTCTAAAAACTTCCTGCGATGTGTTTTCTTGTCGATACTTGTCAATATTTACCATACACTATGAAAGAATTTATCTCCGAAACGTTCATAAGACTGTAAAAAATAATAAATAACCATCAGCCACCAATTAGTTTCTCTAGCGTAGGATCTTTCACAAGTGCAATTCTTAAATAAGTGCGTATATTAGGGTGCCAATGAATGTATGGGATAAAATCGACCTTAATATTTCAAAAAATTACCCTAAAAAAAATGTTCACCACCTCGAAATAACACCCTATGCAAAATATCAGTTCAATCAATTAACACACAAAGCGGTCAGAGTTTGAGTTTTTGAAAATTGAAAAATCACTCGAGGAGTAAGAAGGAAATCGGGGTTTTCAATTTTTTTTTATGTCAAATGTCTTCAAATTGCATGAAATCATCTCGATTCATCTCTACTGTCATCTCGAAAAAAATGACAATGAAAATAGTTATCTCGATTTTTTTATCTTTTCCTTTGTTCACGGAGACTTGAAATCTTATGATTTCCGTTCCGTTGGTCGTCGATAAGTTGCTCGTTATACACGGCTCTGTTCGGGAAAGTACACAAATGGACAGAACAAAACTATGGGGTAAAGGAAACGCTTAAAGTTTTCATGAATTTAAACCATCTACAAACCAGGGGAATCTAATGTATGCATATTAAACAAATCTTACGGAATTTCCGATTCGTTTAGTATGTAAATCGCCAAAATCCGTTCGCGACAAAAATAGTTACATTAACATTAACTTTATTTCATAAAAACGTGACCTGTTTTCTGATTTGGCACCCTTAATGAAAGACGTAGTACTACGTCAAAAATATACCACTCCATTACTAATTAGGTGTATAAGTATGAAACCGGATTTTATTAATAAAAACTCTGCCTTATTCAAAATATTTTTCATCGATCTCTGGCAGTTCGTGAATACCACGTGAGAAGAACTTTCCCTCTTTAGAAGCAAGTCATTCATCAAACCATTTTCGCAAATTCTCCTAATTCCTAAGTCGGACATTTGACTTTTAATTTCGGGCGTATGAATCTAACGACGTAGCGACAACATTGATTTATACTCCAAAAGACGCTCTACAACGGCTTGTACGAAACTTGCGGTATTGACGAATCAGTGAGTAAATTAGTCCATTTTAATTCGTTTATTATCATCCGAAATATTTTTTAAAGAATAAATCAGAAACCACATAAATTCAATTTATTTGCACCAATAAACGATTTTTCTCGAATGGTTGATTCAGGCATTGTTGTTTTCATGTTTGAATATGATATATGATTGTTTGAAAAGCTTTCAAATATGGTATATGATGTTTCAAGAATGCCAGTCCACAATCGTAACCTCATAAACCTCCGGGAATTATGGAAGCTATTATCGCAAAAGTTTTCGGCATGGAACGACAGTTTCCTATTGACTCTGTAGCGCAAGTGGTACACGTGACCAGAAAATCCGATATAAACCGAGGAAAATTGTGCTAGTTCATCAAAAAATAAATAATAAGTGGAAACCAAAGTTTTCGGAAGAAAGACTTCGAGTCAAAGATGAGACAAAAAATGAAGTTATGAATGATAGAGATATTCAATACACTTGAAACATCTAAGAAATAAGAATGACTCAAGATATCGCGGATAAGGCTGACGACGTAGTAAACGCGATGCGGAGCGATGCGATGTGGTGCGGAGCGATGAATTGGAGCTCATCGCGTGCTATGACATACTGATCGCTTCAGATCGCGCGTTTTTTGATGTTTCATTCCACTCCATCCCACATGTAAACAACCAAGCACAATGATGCCAGATATGATAACACATATTTATTCTGTAAACAGATGAACTGTGAGATATTTAATTTGATAATAAATTGTATTTCTCTCAAAAAAGCTTCAACCGAAAATCTAAACTGAAGGTACAGCAAATGAAACATTTTTTTCAGTGGCATTTGGTTACTGTTTCTCTCATCAACTCAATTTTTATTTTTGTCCGATGAGTTCGGTTGTGAAGATATTTATAGATAAATCGTCTGGCAACCATCACTTGCGTTCACTCGCGGCAAAACACTCCACACACAGTTCCGCCGCATTGAAATCGCGTTTACTATGTCAGGTCCGGGCGGTTTGCATTTGATTTTTGCATTCGTGAACGAATGAGCTTTCTCGCGCCCGCGCCCGCATCGCATCGCATTCACTATGTCCTCGACCTAAGAATGAAGAAACATCTGATGCATAACGTAACTCAATTCTAATGAACTTATGAATGTAGGTTATGTAGGTAATAGTCACCTCTATTCCGGTTCACGATCGGCGATTGGATTTCATGATCCGATCGGGATCGACTTTTATATTCTGCAACCCGAACGAGATAGACTTCTAGATTTTACAATCCGTCCGAGATTCAAACCCAACCGACATACGCAAAAGTGGCAATATTGCCTTGACTTGAAACAAACGTCAAAATAATCTATCCATATTCGTGAAGCTGTTTACTTATGTTATTTTTTGAGGGCATTTTCAAGGATTCAGTAAACTCATATCCATTTTATACGATTGCGAGCGCAACACATGTAACGGCGGCCGAGGCAAAGATAACAGGTGCTTTCATGAGAGGCGTCCATATCTCCGAGCAGTGAGTATCGATCGTATCGGGCGAAAAGATGAATGTTTATTGTTGTTTTTCTATCTATTCTTCCAGACGGGAAGGATGTTACCCGTTTCCTGGAATTTAAAGGAGCAGGAGATTAACTCGCTGTTGAAAATCGATGAGGGACGAATAATTTCGGTTTATGCCAAGTTAAATTTTGATGACAACGTCGAGTTTCGACTGAGACATTTTCGCGATGGACGTTCACGTAGATGCCGACCCGAAGGAGGTGGAAGCAAGCTAAACTACCTCAACTATATCGCCATGGAGGGTAACATTGGTTGTTTGGTGAATGGAGCCGGCTTGGTAATGGCAATTCAGTAGAACCCCGATTATCCGCGGAATAGTCTGGCTAGGTCACCGCGGATCACGAAAATCGCGGATAACACAACAAATGACTAAAAAAGAGATGTAAACACAATATTTCAGCATGATAACTATGTTTTATCAATGAAGGAATCATTAAACTATCCATCTATAAGGTTGTGTACACCAGAGGTCAAATAATGTGAAAGTCCTGACCAAAACAAAAAAGCATTTACCTCGATGATAAATTCCGGGAAGCTCGCTTTCGCGGATAAACCGCATCGCGGATCATCCGCTCGCGGATCATCCACTCGCGGATAATCGAGGTTCCACTGTAATGGACTTTATCAAATTGAACGGAGGCAACCCGGCAAACTTCCTAGATGTGGGCGGTAATGTGGAGGGAGTGCAAGTATTAAAGCCGTTCCAAATTTTAGCTTCAGATTAAAACGTAGAACCGACTTTGGTGAATGTTTTCGATAGGATTGTAGACTGTGCCACCATTGCGAACGGAATTGGTAATGCTTTCAAAACGATCGGACTGGAAGGTACTAACATGGAGGCAGCTCACAAAATATTGAAGGAATCAGGGCTGAATTGACTGCGCTCAGGACTTTGACGAGACAGAAGGCTGTCAAAGCGCTATGCTAAATTAGTACTTTTAAAGAACTCGCTTCAGTTTATTGATAAGATTCTATAACTTTAATGTGTAAAAACGAATTTTCAAAAAATTAGTGGGTTATATCTATGATATAACCGAAAGGTTCACGTGGAACTACCTTAGCTTAGCAATCATTCGTTTGTATTGATTAAATTCTTGATTGAATGAAACAGTTCCCAAATTCAATTGAGTTCAATATATTTGCTCTGTGAGTGAAAAAAATGAACAAATGCCGTGTAAAGTCAATTCATTTATTGTGATTGATTGTTCTTCGTTACAAGTAAATTTAATGACGGACCTTTTACGTTTGGTATGATGACTAGAACAAAATATATGTACGGAAGAATTATCAAACCTTTGATGAACCAGCCTAAGGCTGAAAATCTTTCCAATAAAGACAAAAAAAATAATTATCAGACGATTATTTTATTTTACATTTCCCTCTGAAGTTTACATCCCAAAAGTGTACATACTTCTCGAATCTCGAATTTGCTTGAAACTGGGAAGTTCATTCGCTTCTAGTGGCTGCACGATTTTCCCAGGTTCCTAAGTTTAGAAGATCATGTTAGGACAGACATATTCCACTCTGCACAAAGGCAAGCGAGGACAAAAGTACTCGCAGTTTGCATTTATTTGCAGAGCCGATTTCCCCAGAAACCTCGGTTTTGAAGTCTGTGTTAGGGAAACACATTTCAATCGGAACAAAAATACCCCCGATTTGTATGAATACGCAATGCCGATTTCCCCACGCTTCATGGATTTGAAGTCTGTGTTAGGGAAACACATTCCAGTCGGAACAAAAATACCCCCGACTTGCATGAATTTGAAATACCGATTTCTCCAGGCACCTTGGTTTAGAAATCTTTATTAGGGAACACATTTCGGTGGGAACAAAAGCTCCCCCTACTTTCGTGTGTTCTTTTTCTTCTTTTTGGCTTTAAGAGGGTTTAAACTTTTCAGTTCACTCGCCTCTAGGCTCTTTCTAGTGCTTGCAAGGCCGATTTCGCTGCTTGGTTTTAAAGTCTGTGTTAAGGAACATTTTTCGATGAGAACAAAAGTCCCCCTACTTTCATGTATTTGCAATGCCGATTTCCCCAAGGCTGCTTGGTTTTGATGGCTGTGTTAGGGAAACCGTAAATCGGGCCAATCAAAACGATGCAGTTAGGGCGTTTAGATAACGCCTAATATTTTACAGTTATTCAATTGTTTATCTAATGAAAAACAACATTTTGTTAGTTGCGATAGATGCGTAGAAATATTCCCTATCAAGTGATGCAAACATCTCCTATCCAGTACGTAATGTTCGAGCTATAAGCATTCGAAACCTTTCATTTTTTCCTGCATGTTCTGTGTTTAGGTTTTCATTTTACCCTCCATATATTCCGGTTAGACGTAGTCCCACGTCAATATAACTTCAGTTTTTCCTATAAAAGAAGGACAACACGCAGTTCCGGTCACATTCAGCTTTAATGGTATTCATCTTGAAAGTAAAAAATGAACATTTGTATTTCTTGACAACTTTTTGTTGATGTTGAGTGTGTTTTTTGCTCAGTACTTTTACGGTTTGACTATGCGCTGCTGTGCAATGCATTTCTGTATTTCTTCGATACATTCGTCACTGTTTGCACTCCTCTTGGAAAGGTTTCAGAGTACGCAAGTCCGGCCAATGCTAGGAAAATTATTAGAAATAGTTAAGTTAGAGTGAGAAATACGTGTTCAAAATATTTGAACAACACCAAGCGATAATTTTCATTTATATTTCAACAATTTAAAACAGCATTCTGGCATCTTATTATAATAGGGAGTAAATCGCTTCACGAATACGAACGAATTATTTTGACCTATTTTGGCGTTTGTTTCGCGTCAAGACAATGTTGCCACTTTTGCATATGTCGATTGGGTTTGAATCTTGGGTGGATTTTAAAATGCACAAGTCGATCTCGTTCGGGTTACAGAATGCAACATTGTGCTTATTTCAAACCCGATCGTGAACCGGAATAAGGGTTAGTTTGTTACCAGATGATGCAGAAAACCATTCGCCCCGGGATGCAAACCTGTTGCATCACGGGGGCGAGGCGCCGATTGATCGCGATAAGCTGGTGTTTCGGGGTCAAATTGTCAAAAATGTCAAATTGTGGAATACGTTTGGTTTCCGATAGAATCTGGCTCGAATCAGCTCGAAAAACAAAATAACATTTCTTTCGGATGATCCCATTCGATCAGATTCTAGAAAATCTGCAATCATTCGAACATTACTATTCCCACCTTTTTCGATTCTATAATGCGTGCTACGAAAGAGGGTAACCTTGCATATAAGATGTTGAATTAAAATACATTTCTGAATGGTTTATTTGTTTACCAACAGCTTCAAAAGTCTCAGCTTCGAAACAAACATACGGCAAGGCAATGAAGGGCGCAAATTTAGAGGTATTTCCAGACCATTGATAAACAATCAACACATTTCGCGCGATATATACAATAACTTTGTAGCCTGAGATGCATCAGTCGCTGCCACCAAAAATCTGGAAACGGGATGAGATGCTCGCATTCTTAGATATCTTTGAATCTACATTCCATTCATCGGTCTCCGATCCGTTCGATTCAGAAGCAGATATGTGGGAATGTATTTCGAATAAACTGCACGCTCAAGGTTACACCGCGTCGGCTCAACATTGCCAAAGGAAATGGAATTTTCTGTACAAAACATACATCAACAATCAAAATACACAGGGCGTATATTACGCAAAAATAAAACGTATCGTTGAATTCTCACAGCAACTGAATGAACAGTCAGAATTGCTCGAGCTAAACGATGACGATGATGCTGGTGAAGAAGGACATGAGAGCCAGGTCAAAAACGAGTTCTCTGTGGCGGAAGAAGAGCACCTGGCGGTCGAAATGGAAGAGGAGATGGAACAAGTTGAACCAATCGAAGCGGAATTTTTAACAGAAGCATTTATTAAATCAGACGATGGGACAGTGCAAACACAGCAAGAGCTAACAGACGACAATGCAGCAACAGCCTACGACACTGGTCAAAAAGAACCTATACGTGAAAGACATTCGGCTAGCGACGAGCATAACTTAATGGATGTATTATTGGATATAGTTAAGAAAATAGAAGTTATTCAAAAAGTTCAAAAAGATCAGGGACAACGTCTGAAAGAAATGGAATCTCTGCATCTACAGAATAGGTTCACATTACTGGAAATCAAGAAACATTTGAATGTAGATTGAAGATAGTTACTTCTACAATTACATGGCTGATATCCATTTATTAGTAATGTTTATGAATCATGTTTTTTTGCGTGCGTGCAAAAATAAAAACTGCTTAATTCTTTGAGGTAAATCTTCATTTTGCTCAAAGACTCCCGTCTGGTATATATATTTTATCCAACGCTGCTTTATTGTGTTAATCTCTTCCGAATGATAGAATTTGTTCAAGTCTAATAAATAGCATCGTTCGAATTAAAAAAATCCAGCCAGCCATTTCTTCGAATTGGGTGACAAATAGTAGTCCGAGGGAGTCATGCCTGGAGAATAGGGGGAACAAGTGAAGCAAGTTGTAACCCTATCTCCATTAAGTGAGAAAGAATCACGGGTTTTTACAATAAAAATAATGTGCTCTTTTCTCAATCGTCCGTAAAAATAATGAATTTGTTGATTTAACAACATACAATTCGATATAATTCAAAAACTATAATTCTGCATTCCATTGTTAACATTTAAATTATATTCAATGTAACTTTTATAACTATGACATTATGTCCTGTTTTTACATCAATGCCTCCCAACGAATATTCGCTCGATTAATCGAATATTGAAAAACAATTATTCTAATGAATTATTGTAAAATATTCCAACGATCCATAATCGAATAATCGAAAAATTGAGACATCTCTAGTTACATGCATTCCTTGAGTAGCATATGGAATTTTGCAACATTTGAGTTGATTGAAAAGTTCGTGCAAAGTCAGAAGAATGCAAACCTGGCGCGTTTCGAGGTTATGTTTAGTAAGCAGCATACATAATTGTTAATTAGCAGATATTCCATTGTTTGAATTAGTCGAACGATTTACCGACATCTCTAAATGTAACATATACAGGGATTCGCCTCTAATTCGACATCTAGCTAATTGGACAGACCTGTAATGCGACACGAATGTCATCGCGAATGTCCAATTACAGGTCACAATCGCCTCTAATGGGACACTGAAGCCGAGGACATAGTAGCACGATGCGATGCGAAGCGATCAATTGGAGCTTACCGCGTGAATTACATAGTGATCGCTTTAGATCGCGCGTTATTTGATGTTTCATCCCACTCCATTCTACATGTAAACAAACAATGTTACAATGTTACAATGTTACAATTTTCGAGAATATGCCGACAAAATGCACGACAGGCTACCGTAGACTATGAAATCATATTATAAAATTAAAATGAGAGCATCTTCAACGCAGCATCACTGCCCCCTTTGTACGACGTCACTGAAGAGTCTGGTGAGAAGGACTCTATCGCTATCTGGCAAAGAATTGGAAGAGAAAACCTTTAGTCTGGAGGCACAAAGCAAAGAGAAAGGCTGCTTTTATAAGATCTGTAGGGATCAAATATATGTCCATTATTAAAGTGAAACGTGGTTTAGCATTGATTACGTGCCAATATTGCCACGTAATCGAAGCTAAACCACGCCCAACGGAAAAACCGACGTTCGCGTATAGGATTTTGGCAGTGCCAAGTGAGTGATCAGCGATTACTTGGTCTAATAAGTCGAAATTAAATGAACGCCATCATGGATTTGAAGCCAGAGGAACTGGTCTTTGAGGCTTTGTGGAGGCGATCTTTCGAATTATCGAGTGCATCAGAACACCGAACGAAGAAGCTTGGCGCAAAGTTCATCCCTTGTATCGTAAGACAGGTCCACGGCTGCAACAATTACCTGCTGGAAGATATAAAAACGTCGAAGACTGGTGTCTACCATTCGAAGGCCATCAAGGCATATTAGTATTCGCATTATCCAGCTATGTACTAACTAACTACAGACTAACTGCCGACCATGAGCGACTACGCCACACAACCTGCTGCTGTTGTCCGTATCGAGGCCCCACAACATACATTGAAACCCCTTCGGCAACAGTCACAGTGAAACACCTACGGTTCACAGCTTCAACAGAATGCTAGAGTCAACAAGGATTGCTTCCGGTTGATATTTATATTCTCAACAATTTCCAAAAGGCTGGAGAAGTTGAACCCGCAAAGATAACTCACTCATGTTATATAAAAAGTGCTTCTCAACTCTTTATTGCTTAGTAAATTACTGTTATGCTGTTTAAAGATTAGTTTCCGCGATACACATTATTATTGTATTTTCTCGGCAAAATTCCTGGCGCCCAATCACTTCATGTAACTCAGATATTGAAGATGCGATTGGCCTCAAAGTTAGAATAGGGTAAGAATATAGTCTTAAGGATCTGTTCGCTATGTTTAAAAGCGGTGATGACAATAGTTTTTGCAATGATCTGTCACAGAAATGTGTAGGAAAAACATGTATACCGTTAGTTAATAAGCCTGTAGTGAAGTAACGCAAAGAATACCACAAAACTCGAGGTCCATCAAGGAGCAGATTTGTTCGAGTTTGTTAGAAGAAAAAAACCAACCAGCCTCTTCAACATCTGATCGTCACCAATTAGACGAAAGTTTTGCGACTGTTACCACTCGCAAAAATTTCGTATCGATTTGAATGATGTTGTGTTACAATTTTCGAGATTATGCCGACAAAATGCACGACAGGCTACCGTAGACTATGAAATCACATTATAAAATTAAAATGAGAGCATCTTCAACGCAGCATCACTGCCCCCTTTATACGACGTCACTCAAGAGTCTGGTGAGAAGGACTCCATCGCTATCTGGCAAAGAATTGGAAGAGAAAACCTTTAGTCTGGCGGCACAAAGCAAAGAGAAAGGCTGCTTTTATATATGTTTTATATATGAAAGGCTGGGATTAAATATATGTCATTATTAAAGTAAAACCTGGTTTAGCTTTGAATACGTGGCAATAACAATTGAATTGTGATAGATTTAATTTAGTAATAAATTGTATGCATGCGACATTTTTCTCGAAAAAGCTTCAAACGAACATCTAAATTGACGGTACAGCAAATGAAACATTTTTCTCAGTGGTATTTGGTTACTAAAGTGTCTTCTATTATTTTTTAATTCATTCAATCAACGGTAATTTCCATTTTCATGTGCATGTATTCTCCTGAATTATCGTTTTTTTGTGAACATCGTAAATGGAAAGCCCTTAACGTAATATCGTGTTTTTCAGAACTCATTGCAATAAACATAAGAAACATCAAAAGGGATTTTCATTATATGCTTTATGTAAATTAGAATAAAGTTATATGATTTATCGAACAAACCAAAAATAGTAATTTAACAACTCAATTTTTGTTTTTGTTCGATGAGTTCGATTGTGAAGATATTTATGTAAATCATCTGGCAACCATCACTTGCGTTCACTCACGGCAAAACACTCCACAGTTTCGCCGCATTGAAATTCGCATCGCGTTTACTATGTCATGTCTGGGCGGTTTGCATTTGATTTCCACATTCGTAAACAAAAGAGCTTTTCCGCAAGCGGGCCCGCATCCGCACCCGCACCCGCATCACATCGCATTTACTATGCCCTCGGCCTGAGTTGTGCCTCGGTATGTCGAATTAGAGGCAACTCTCTGTAAGTACACTGAAGATATTAAAGCTTGTTTCATTTAGAATCAGGAATCACAAACCTTTTGTACCTTGAGATTGGTTAAGGTGAAGGTGGAAGCTAGCCACAATGGCGCTCATTTCTTTCATATTCCTCCCTCACCTCATATGATCAACGAAGGAAAATATTAAAGAATTATCAACATCGAGTTACTATGCGGAAGAACTTGTTAATACCAGAAGAGCCCCAATTCGCATGTGTTATAAATTTGCCCATGTTACGCTCGCGTATAATCAGAATTTTACTTCATATGCAAATGCACCTTCTATATATATTTATATTTGCAATTGTTCATCGGAACATATCATTCATACATTTTACTTTAGTATTGAATTGTTATTTTTTTTCAAATGTATTCAAAGACTCGTGTTAATTAAGCGCAACACAGTTTGATAAGTGAATTGATATATTTACGTGTGCTATGCTCTTCTCTCACAAACACTATTACTCCATTTTTGCACGTGAGTTTACCTATACTACTACAATGGCTAGCTTCCACCTTCACCTTGAGAGCCCCCGCGGACTACAGACTTTTGTCGGCCGATATATTGGTCGGACGACTTAATAAGTATGTAGCGATATGCATATGGGCACACTACACCGATTCAGTACAAGCCGATAAAAAAGTTTGATAGGCTTCCAGATTGCATTCAAACTATCGGCCGTCCGTTTAATCAGTACTAGCTAGCATCGATCTACGCACACACGACGATTGTTTATCGGCCGATAGTTCAATTCGCTCTCAATTTTGGCATCCGACATACGTGCCCTGCGAATCACTAAGAATGTGATGTACCTAATGCTCTCTGAATCTCTTTTTAATTTTGCTTCACCGTTGTCAAACACAAATTGAATACAGTCTTTCGAGAATATTCGGCAGACAGTTGGCTAGTGTGAGCACTCTTGACCAACCCGACTGTTTCGTTGGCTACCCAACTAGCAACCCAACCCGACCAAACTACGGGTGAAAAAAAGTCTGCAGTCTGCGGGGGCTCTAAATGTACAAAAATGCTCTTATATCAAAATTCAGACAATTTATTGTTCTTTTGAGAAAAAATATTGAGAAAATATTTCCGATACAGTTTTGATGAATTTTCGCACTCTTCTTCGGATATCGTCCATCAAAGTTTGGGCGCTCGAAAACGAACTCAAATTTGCTGCGGACATTTCCTCTACCAATGACCTAATCTAATTTTAGACATGAGAGCTGTTTGAAATCAATTTCCACGTACGTATCGTCATCTACCAGCATGTATTCTTCGTACTTCGTCTGAACCTTGTTGTACAACTTTTGAGCGCGTCTTTTGGCCACCAGATTTTGCATGGAAATTGAGATAACTTTCTCGCATACGAATTTTTCGGATGGTACTTTTGTTAGAGTTGTGTTATTTGATGAGGGGAGCCGGAGAGCCCCGGGCTTGCCTTTATTTTTCTCAATAACTTCAATCTCAGTTTCCGATCGCGAGTTCCACTACGACGCGTCTTCTGATTCGTCCGAACAACAGATGGATGTTTCAGCGCGTCATACACGGTCGATTTAGCCACTTTCAGTGATTACGCGATTAAAGTACCTGACCACGCCGGATTTTCGTTGTGGATGTCCAAAATACAACTTTTTTTTCAAAACAAAACGGATCAACGTGAAATTGTTACCATTGAAAGATACAGGTTTTCCAAACAATTTGCTGTCGAAAGACTTTAGATACGCCTAGTACGGCCGCTGCTATAAAATGAACAGTGATTCCGGATTCTATCTGAATCGATCCTTATCATCACAACTTGTGCCTACTGTTTCTAGGGAGTCCAAAGAGCAATTTTCGTGGAGAAAGAAAATTTTACGCTCTTTATTTGAGTTACTGAAAGGTATTGAAAAAATTCTCATTTTTTATTTAACACCCGTTACTATTGAAAAATACAGTTTTAAACTGTGAATAGATCAATGAAAAGAATTTCAAAATGGTTTTCGATTGCTCATAACATATTGTTTAGAATCTTCTTCATCCATCACCGAAAGACATTATATTCACAGATCAAATTGTTGAAATCATAATTAGAAACCATTATTAGGAACAATTTTCATTGTTCTAGATTTTTTCATTGTTTGCAGAAAACCTTTCAAATTATTGATGTGGATGTTTATTTGATACAATAAAATTGATTTTCATTGATAGTTTTCATTTCGAAAACGTGTATATTTCTCTTACGACTATGAAGGCTAGAGTTACTACATTCCTCGAAGCAATGTAAATGATCGTGCAGGGTTGAAGAATAATGATGATGCCGAATGGAGTGTGTCTTGCTAGTATTGTCATTACTGATAATGTCGATGCTACTGATCGTGTAAGGGCCGCTATAGATGTTGCACCGAGTGCCGTGAGTAGTTTATCGTCAGGAGAAAACAAGCAAAACGTATGAAACCCCAAAATAGTTAGGAACACACCCATAAAATAAAGACCGCATGGAAGAGGTTACTTGAGTCCCCTTTCTACGTGATTATTAACCTGAGAATTGAACAGATGCAGAACGATTGTCTCCGTTTCGCTTCAAGGTGAAGGTGGAACGAAGCCAATGTAGTAGTATATGTAAAATCACGTGTTTTCATGGGGTAATAGTGTTTGTGAGAGAAGAGCAAAGCACACAGTTTATTTTGGGTTTTGTACGTAAATAGATCAATTCACTTATTAGACTGTGTGGCGTTTCACTGACATGAGTCTTAAGTGCGATTCGCATACAACATCCACGTCACGTCACGTTATGTCAATTATTCACCCATGCAATATATATGAGAACATTCACATACACCGGCAAACGGCAGCTTCGACTTATCGTTGCTAATGTATGTGAATGCTTCCATAAGTGTTGCATGAGAGAATAATCGCACTTCAGTATACATTTGAAAAAAAATAACAATGCAATACTGAAGTAAAATGTATGAACGATGGGATTCGATGAACAATTGCAAATATAAATAAAGGGTGTGTCACATCAAATTGCATCACGGAAAAAACGCTGTAGAAATTCGCCCAGTAGACCGATCCTTTTGAAAATTTTAGACAGTAAAATAAAAACTATTAAACAACTTTTGGCATTTTCTGTTTATTCATACTTCGAGCCCAAGCCCGTATGCTCGCACCTTCCTCTTTACCCCGTCCATAAGGTTCTGTACAACGTCAGGTTGTAGTTTTTTTTGAACAGAAATCCATTTTCTCTTGAAGTCCGCCTCCGATTTGACAATTTTTGGGTTCTTCCGGAGGGCCTGCTTCATAATCGCCCAATATTTCTCTATTGGGCGAAGCTCCGGCGCGTAGGGCGGGTTCATTTCCTTTGGCACGAAGGTGACCCCGTTGGCTTCGTACCACTCCGACACGTCCTTTGAATAGTGGCACGAAGCGAGATCCGGCCAGAAGATGGTCGGGCCTTCGTGCTGCTTCAATAGTGGTAGTAAGCGCTTCTGTAGGCACTCCTTAAGGTAAACCTGCCCGTTTACTGTGCCGGTCATCACGAAGGGGGCGTTCCGCTTTCCGCAAGAGCAGATCGCTTGCCACACCATGTACTTTTTGGCAAACTTGGATAGTTTCTGCTTGCGAATCTCCTCCGGAACGCTGAATTTGTCCTCTGCGGAGAAGAACAACAGGCCCGGCAGCTGACGAAAGTCCGCTTTGACGTAGGTTTCGTCGTCCATTACCAGGCAATGCGGCTTCGTCAGCATTTCGGTGTACAGCTTCCGGGCTCGCGTCTTCCCCACCATGTTTTGCCTTTCGTCGCGGTTAGGAGCCTTCTGAACCTTGTATGTACGCAGGACCTCCCGCTGCTTGGTCCGCTGGACGAATGAACTTGACAAATTCAGCTTATTGGCGACATCACGGACCGAACTTCTCGGATCACGTCTAAACTGCTTAACTACGCGCTTGTGATCTTTTTCACTGACGAAGCATCCATTTTTGCCGTTCTTCACCTTCCGGTCGATGGTTAGGTTCTCGAAGTACCGTTTTAGTACTCTGCTGACCGTGGATTGGACGATTCCCAGCATCTTACCGATGTCCCGATGTGACAACTCCGGATTCTCGAAATGAGTGCACAGGATTAATTCACGACGCTCTTTTTCGTTCGACGACATTTTTCCAAATTTACGAAAAATTTACAGTGAAGCATGGCCAACGTGATCTATACACTCTTATCTGATTATAAGCGTAAGCTGAAGATATAATTCCTAAAAATTAAATTTCTACAGCGTTTCTTCCGTGATGCAATTTGATGTGACACACCCTTTATATACAGCAATTCCATGCCAAACCGATATAGTGGTTCTCAGATTTTTGTTAAAAGCGGTTGTTTTGTTCTTTATCGCAAATTTTTAGACCCATATTTTTTATTTTTTTGTTAGGGTGACCATTCTCATTTTAGGGTGGTCCGAAAAATCCATTTTTTTTGCATTTTTGCCAAAAATGACTTTTTTCAAATATTCATAACTTTCGAACCACTGGACCAATTCAGATGTTCGACATATTGAATTAAAGCCAATTAGCTGTTCTTTTTTGGAAAAGTACTACAGTTGTAGAAAGATTGAATTATGTTTTCATTATTATTGATTGTATTTGTTTTTTTATAGTTTTCATGGTCTCGGGACCAAATGCGCTATATATTTTTATATTTTTTCTGAAAAGCTGAGGATTTTTCACATAACATATCTCGAAACCAGGGATGCGTTTTTTTTTTCGTTTTTGAGTTATGATTTTTCAAAGTTAACCGATGGTCCGGTTTTTCCCATTTTGTCCACTACAAAAAATCATAACTTTTGATATACTAGACCGATTCAGATGATCGACATATCAAATTAATGTCCAATGAGCTAGTCTTGTATGAAAAAATATTACACTCTGGAAAAAATGGATTAAAGTTAACATGTTTTAGGTTTTCGTTCAATATTTCTATGCGACTAGACTGGATGCATGTGACTATAATCCAATCAATTTGCAAGTGTGTTAGTTTTTTAAAAAAGGCTAGCTAGTAGAATTTAATTTAATACGTCGATCATCTAAATCGGTCCAGTAGTTCAAAAGTAATAAATTTTTGATAAAAATCATTTTTGGGAAAATAGGGAAAAATGATTTTTTGGACCATCGGTTAACTTTGAAAAATCATAACTCAAAAACGAAAAAACGCTTCCCTGGTTTCGAGATATGTTATTTGAAAAGTCCTCAGCTTTCCAGAAAAAATATAAAAAATATAGCGCCTTTGGTCCTGAGACCATGACAACTATAGAAAACAAATACAATCAATAATAACCAAAACATAATTCAAATTTTCTGCAACTGTAGTATTTTTCCAAAAAAGACCAGCTAATTGGCTTCAATTTAATATGTCGAACATCTGAATTGGTCTAGTGGTTCAAAAGTTTTGAATTTTTGAAAAAAAAAATTTTGGCAAAAATGCGAAAAAATGGATTTTTCGGACCACCCTAAAATGGATATGGTCACCCTAACAAAAAAATAAAAAAAAATCGGTCTAATTATTTGCGATAAAGAACAAAACTACCACTTTTGACGAAAATCCGAGAACCACTATATCGGTTTGGCATGGAATGGCTGTATATAGAAGGTGTATTTGCATATGAAGTAAAAGTGTGATTATACGCGAGTGTAACATGCGCAAGCTTATAAAACATGCGAATTGGGACTCTTTTGCAAGTGTATTTCCACTTATACTTTAGCCATTGAGACTGAAAGAATGTTCCAGGGTATAAAAATAGCAAGGAAAGAATTGCGATCTTACCTTGTATCAACGCCACGAGAAGTCACAAATTTAAACATATTGTAATTAGTAAATTCAAAAAACCAAGGTATTTGAGGAGACCAAGGCAGACCATATAACAGTTGGTTATAGTCGACAATTCCTTGATATTTTCCTTCGTTGATCGTATTTTTTCACATATTCACGTTGGAGCTTTAACCATTCTCTTCGTTGGCCGAGGCATTTTGATTGAATGTAATACTTTTCCGTTTATTATTTTTGACAGCAGAGGCAATCGCGGCAGTGTTCCGAGCTCTGCCATACAATTACAAATCTTAACCAATGTTAAAGTTGCTAAAACTTACATTATAGACCCATTAAACGCAAAAATAATAATTGTATTGGAATGAACACAATTTTATATTATTGATTTTCATGATATGAAACGCTATGACTCAGGAATAATATGTTATTGAGTGGTTGCTATAGCTGTTTCGATGATGTCTGGAATCAGTGTCGAAAGAATAACGATGCTTTCACCAATATGAACAAAACCATTGCGAAAAATTGAATGGACATTTACCCGAATGCAACATTTATCCGAATGAAATGTTTACCCGAGATTCCGACAAATCAGATTATGACTTTCGTCCTGTCCTGTTGATAAATATGATTAAATCAAAACAACATGAAAAAGCAACAAAAATACGAAGTGAAATAAGAAATTGTAATGAGGAAATTTGAAAATGATTTTGAAGACTTCACTGTGTCATTTTTGAAAATTAGTGTAGGCACAATTGACATGCCGTCTTCTTTCCTTTCCGTATTGATGTTTAAGGCCATGAGATCATTCAAAACTGAGCATTATGGAATATTTCGAAAATTAGGCAGGTAATTCTAACATAAAAAGTATAAAGCATAAATGCCAATGATAATGTGGAAATAATTGATAAAAAATGGTACTCACGTATTTACCACCGCTGCGCAGTTTTTATCATGAATTTATTATTTGCTTGTTCTGAGGTCAACGTAATGGGGGTCAAGTCCCCATTTAATGAGGATAAGGCGGCACTAAGCCGACGAGGTGACACAATCCGAGTCGGCAGCCGACCCGCCGTCGGAAGCGGCGGCCTCTCGGAAGCAAACCTGTGTTCCACCGATTGCCCGGTTTGTTTGAAGCACAGGAGACGATCCTACAGTTAGGTCCGCGAGCGTTAGCGATTGTCGGACGGCATACGTTTACCTGGTGCATTACGGTCGGCGGTCAACTCAGATTGCATCATCTTGCCGGCTTGAGGCCGCTTCGGTTCCTCATCCTCGTTAGATGGGGACTTCGCCCCCATTACAGTGATCTCAGAATAAATTTTATCACAAATAAACTAGGGGGTCTCCGTAGCCACATTGGTTGCGCGTTCGCTTAGTAAGCGATCGATCGTGAGTTCAAAACTCAGGGCCCTCATTGACCATCTTTGTGTTGTTACAGAATAGCTACGTCCACGCAACAATCATCAGCGATGGAGATCGATCGACGGTCGAAACAAGATCGATTCATCCATACAACTGTTCTGCTCTGCAAGACACATCGGGCTGCTGTTCTTTAAATAACTCAACAATGATCATATCAACTGTCTCCGCTGTCCAGTGGTCTAACTGGATAATGGAAGAACAGAAAGAATACTCTCACGCCTAAATAGCTACTGTGTAAATGTACCATATGCAATGGTATAGAAGGAATACTGGCGAATGGCAACTGTGTAATGTGCTATAATTATAGATATGATAACCATGTGAAATGTACACGATAAAAATTCGGCTCTGTTACGGCTAAAATACTAATGAGCCTAAAATAAATAAATGGGATAAAAAAAACAAATAAACTCACAATAACAATTGCACTTCAGTACCAGAATACGTATGCACAGAAATTGTCAGTTTTCTTTTAAGTGAACGGGCTGCGTCATCCATATGAATAGATGAATTTCATGATACGTTATAAAACTGCATTCTTTCACTTTTTAATTTTTTTAAAAAGTATTTCATCGCCGCTATTTCTCAAATTGCACTACCCACGAAAAAAACAAACTTTTTGGATGGAAATGAACGTACAGGGCAAATATGATCTTTATTTAACACTCATCAGAAATAAATATACAAATACTTCCTATTAATAAAATTTGCGTATTATGGATTTTGGGTAAATGTGAGATAATTTTTTACACACTGTTTCGCAAAATTATTAATTTTTTGTTGCATATCGGGCGAGCGGTAAGGGACGGAGATGAAAGAAATGAGCGCCATTGTGGCAGCTATTTGTGGATTCCTTCCACCTTCACCTTAAGACAGCTTCCATGGATCTAAATTTTCTTCCTTACTCCGACTGATTCAAGCTCATAGGACTATCCAGCTATCTGCTAGGAAAACAACAATAAAACGTTTATTGTTGATATTCTTTAAGAATCTATCGACTGTCCTGAAATTCTTAGCTCGGGTTCACTTTAAAAATTCCTCTTCGACGTTTGCGGAACTCACAGTTTTATTCCATAGGACAAACTAAGGCTATAAGAATTCAACCATTAATTTATTCAATGTTGTAAGTGATGTTTTCGATTTTTTGCATTTAAAAATAGATTTAACAATTATATCTAGTTCATAAGAAAAGGCTGCACGCTAATAGAAGACGGTGTTAAATGAAAATAAATAATTCAGTTCACCTGCATCTACAATGTGGTCGTGTCGATACTGCCCTTCCATTTTTTAAAAATAATGTATCAATTTCCATTAAAAACAGTGATTTTTTTTTCAGTATTTTATTGTTTATTGTTAGAATAACCTTGTTGAACATATTTTTGTTCGTTCCTATGAACGTCAAAGTATTATAGATAACTGTGGTGCTCAAGTATAGAAACAAACCTCCATCATAACAAATACCAAACTGTCGAATAAGCATCAAGGTGGAATTTGTCTTCGTTGAGTTGATTCGAAAAAAATATCGAAGCAAATCGATTGTGACCTACCGCACTGATGATGCAAGTGCGGCACTTCCTCTGCCGAAGGCCCATCGCACCAAAACAGCATTTCCATTCATCGAATAAACGACAACATAATCGGACCCGTATGCATCCATTCAACACCATAAATTAATCCACTGGGATTGTAAAGCTGTAAATGACGGTTTCGCTTCTTCTGTGTCATTCTGTAGGCCCTGGTCTGCCAATTTTGGTTATCTCGGTCATAATGAGTTGGTTTTCGCATTTTTTTTCGGTACTTCATCTGTGCCCCGTGATTCCGTTGCTTTCAGGTTTGCGTCAACTTTATTGTGTACCATATTAGGCATGCACGGTGCATGTCGCCGAGCTGGTGGTCACAATGCCTGGGGTGAGCCTAAAGTGAAACTGCGAGATAATATCACAAAATACCCCCGGCGGCTGTCAGACATCGGGCGCTAATACAACACAAACAACTATATCGAATTATGTTACTTGTTTTAATGTAGCGCCGTTAATCCGAACGCGGTATAAATAGTGAATTTACAGAAGTATGAAAGAATATACAGAACATTCTATGTATATTCTTTCATACTTCTGTAAATATCTATGCAAAAAGATCGACACCTTCCTCAATCGCTCACCAGCGGTAGCATGAACAAGACATGCATATTATATCGAGGATAACATGCATGGGAGACTGTGCCTCGAAGCACTATCACTAAGACAGCCGCCAGGTATGAATGAATAGGCGCCACGTACCTCCCCAAGTGGCTCGCTCCATCGTCGGCTTGCGTCATCGCCAACATAACGGAAGCATCCAGGTATCGCGCAGAGGCGGCGCCAGAAGTGCAAGCATGAATGAATGGATGGAACGCATCATCTCTGGCCATGTGTTCTTTCGGTTTTCGGAACGATCCTTTCACTCTCCTCCGGGTGGGTGGAAGCTGTGAGTTGTACAGATATTGGGGGAATGAACGTTTAGAACGTTGATGTTGAGAGGAGAGCTAGTGAAGTTCAAAAGAGCGCCAAAATGGTGAGTGAAATGATCTTTTGGATACGCATGTGCGAATCGAAGTAACTCACGAACTGAGGCGTTAAGCAGCGCAAGTTTTATCTCGATAATGTTTTTGTTTTTTCTTTGCAAGTACCTAAGCACACACGAGTATAACTATACATGGTGTTGCAGATTGTTAATAAGAACTAATAAATAACAACAATAAAATACGTCATAGAACCCTAATTCACTTCTCATGCTGTCATGCTTTAGATTCAGTTGTTTACATTAACCCTTTCGCTACGGCTGTGTACTCCGTCGAATTGATACCGCTGAACGGAGCACTGCGCCGAGAAGTGTGCATATCACGCTGGTGTGATCGATGTGCAGTATCTCCCTGATGCTGTCTATAGACGATGCTCTTACACACAAATCATCGAGTGGATGTCGCCTATAGGCGATTCACGTAGCGGAAGGGTTAAATCAACTACGTGTGTACTATAAATCGTTGTTTCGAACTTTTTGACGTAGAACTACGTCTTTCATTAAGGGTGCCAAATTAAAAAACGGGTCACGTTTTTTTGAAATAAAGTTAACATTAATAACTATTTTTTCCGCGAACGGATTTACATCCCAAACGAATCGGAAATTCTCTAAGATTTGTTTGCTATACTATACATTACAATCTCTGCTGCGTGAATGGTTTAAATTGATGACTAGAAGCATTTCGATTTTCCCATACATTTGTTCTTCTTATTTGTGAGTTTTTCTACCCGTACCGTCAATAAAGAGGAACTTATCGACGAGCAATGAAGAGGAATATTTGCCTAGAGTATACAAATTGAATCTCGCTGAGGGAAACTTTCAATCGACACTCGGCTGGTGAACATCGTTTGCTGGACGGGCCTGGGCGGGGGATTGAATGCCTTTCTCAAGGCATTAGTGAGGAGGAGTAATTCAACAGGGTATTTTTGAAGGCTAGAGACGAATGAAATGAAGAAGTTTAAAGTCTCTTTTATTCATCAAGGAAGGAAGGCAAACTTTCAGTATCGTTTTGTATTCGGAGCAATGAATATCGCTTGTTCTTTTTTGTTTTGTGTCATCACATGTCTTCATTTCGGATTGAGCTGTGGATGCCAAATTACTCACTCGCTGATGCCTCTGGAATTGCAATCATTACATCGAACTGACGCCATTGTATAAGATTCTGAACTACACAATTGTGCGGGGAATCGTCAAGCTAGGCAATCATCGGCTCACCGAGAAAATAATAGTTCTGGAATTTTCATTGTGATTTGGTTTCACATGACAGTATCAAAACTTCCCGCCAAGAATGACAGCTAAACTAAGCGAGACTGGCAATATTAACAGAAAAGGCTTCTGTTAAGAAGAACGCAAAACGGAGATAAGTGTGTATATTCAGTTGCTTCAAACCTGCTCCTTCAAGTATCTGCTTCTGTGTGCATCGCAACAATCGCCCAATGTTTTTATGCTATGATGGTCGATTGTTTGGTGGTGCCAATTATGAAGCCGTGATAATGAATATAAACAAGGTGGGGAGATAGCGTAAAGGGGAATATTTGCGCTTGGGTATGAATAATGAATATCTGCTGAGGCAAATATTCTGTCTTTTTAGTTATTCGAAGCAGTTAACATCGCTTGTTTCCCGTCGTCATAGAGGGTTCATTAGTGCCTTAGACATCAATGCAGTGAGCTGAGGCTTTGGTGAAGCAGACGTTTAGGTTGTGCACCAAATAGTTGGTAGGGGAATATCAAGCTAGACCATCGTGAATGTTGCGCTGGAATGTTGTAAGTTTTTTGGGTTCGCGTGCCAGTCGTAACACTGCCTCCAACAAGTATGGTATTCGCGCTAATCCTTATCATAATGAAGCACTCCAACTCTTTTCGAGGTTATTGAGATTGACAGGAAGAGTTTATTTCGTTTATTTCTTTAACTTTCTCCAGATTCTAAAGATGACAGCTGCGCTTATCTCGAGAATGAGAAAGTAATGCAACTTTTCTGGAGACCAGTAATATTAACAGAAGCGTTTCTTTTGAGAATAGCGCAGAATGAAAATTTCGCGGCATTCTAAAAAAAAGTATCCGAAGTTATAAACAAGCAACTTGAATAAAATAACAGCGTAGTACTACGTCAACAATGCTGTCATGTCTTGGACACAACGTCCTTTAATTTTTTTTACATGATCACCTTTTTTTATGACCTTGAATTGAGTCATACAAAATGTTGACGGCGTAATTGTGATTCATAAAGTGATTAATTTTTAATCCATTATCTTTGTAGGGGAAGGCGGGGAAGACGGCCACCTGGGGTAAGATGGCCACTCTCTAGATTATTGAAACAACCAACTATTGGACAATTATAATACATTATTTTAGTGTATTGCATTACCCTCAATTATGTATACCAATTTTGGCGTGTGTATAGGTGAAACGTTATGATAAGACAACAAAGATAAACTTTCCAGATGGCGACCAGCATCGATTTATAATTTTGCTTGCTAGAAATTTAGTGTTTTAGTGGTGAATATGTACATGTCTCGTGAAACCAATGTTATAATAGTAAACACACAGGTCTGTAATGTGTGCTTGTATAGAAAACGGTATGTTTCTAAGCATTTCGTTGAATTATTGAGGCATTTTTATTCGACTCATAACGGGGTTAAGAGAGCCACTATCGTGAGAGATGTGATTTGCCATAAAAGATATAATTTGAACGCACGTCACACCACTTGATTTGTTGATTGCATTACTCGAGGCGCATTCATGGTAAATTTGATATGTTTTTGATAATTATGTTAAGGGTTGCGCACTAAGCCCGTTATAGGTAATCAACCCTTTCATTACGGAAGTGTGCTCCGCCGAAGTGCTACCCCTGTACGGAGCACTGCGGCGAAAAGTATGCACATCGCGCTGGTGTGATCGAAGAGCAGTATGAATTTCATGTCGTCTAAAGACGACGCTCGTACACACAGCTCGTCGCGCGGATGTCGTCTATAGACGACGCTCATAACGAAAGGGTTAAGAGAAAATAACATCTCCCACTCTTGTTACAATTGATCTAAAGTACAACGGCTTTGATCTGTAATACAATTTTTCCGGAAACAACAATCCTCTATACGACTATAATCGTCATACCCATAGTGGTGGCCAACGTTATGATTTTAGTAGCACGATTTTCATACCTTTTTGAATTCATCATATAACATTATGAAATAAGAAGTAAACTTTCTGAAAATCAACGTGATTGTGCAAAACATCCTAAAGATCGATGCAGATATGAAGAAATGCTTCAGTTTTGTATACATTGTGTTTTATTGTACTCTATGCTTAGGGTGGCCGTCTTACCCCGTCCGGACTTATTTGGCACAGTTAGAATGATCCGATTTAGGTCAAATGTGCACCATTTTTGTTCGATAACTTGTTGCCATGGGGAACGTAATTTCCTTATGCATCTTGAGTAGGCTGACCAAATAGTTCAGGTATGAAAGTAAAGGTCCTCAAGAAGGGGGATTCGACTTAGTGCGATAACTGGCGAGGCATCATGTTACTGTGTATTGTTCAGAACGTTCAGGACAACGTTATCCTAGAACGGATACAGGAGAAGACCGACGCGACTCTCCAACGGCAGCAGGCAGGATTCCGTGCCAGAAGATCTTGTGTTGATCATATTGTCTTGGCCCGCATCATCCTGGAGCAGGTCAACGAATTCCAACAGTCCCTATATTTGGTTTTCATTGACTACGAAAAAGCTTTTGACCGACTCAATCACGAAAATCTGTTGGGCTTCTTGAGACGCAAAGGAGTCCCAGATAAAATCGTCAACCTCATCGAAGCGCAGTACGAGGCTTTCACGTGCATAACGGAGCTTTGACCGACCCGAGACGCCGGTGTGAGGCTAGGATGTATACTATCACCGCTATTGTTCATCACCGCTATTGTTCTATCACCGCTATCGTAATGGACGAGATCATGGTGGGTGCAATTAACCACGTACCGAACTGTGGGCTGCCTCGACAGCCTGTTTTCGTGGAGCCTGAAGGGTCCTCGAGCTGGTTGATCACGTTGCCCTACTAGCGCAACAGCGCTCCGATTTGCAGAGTAAGCTGAATGACCTCGCCGAACGCTGCCAGGTCTTAAAATCAACGTCAACAAGGCCAAATTCTTGGATGTAAACGTGGACAATCGCCCCATCTTCACAGTAACGGGGCAAGCAGTGGAGAACGTAGAAAGCTTTCAATATCTTGGCAGCCAGATAGTGTCGGATGGTGGTACCAAGATCGACATAAGTGCATGGATCAAGAAGGCGAGGACTGATTTTGCGAGTCTACGAAATGTGTGGAAAACTCTGGTTAGTAAGCTTTCGCACCAAAATCCGAATCTTTAACTCGAACGTGAAATATATGCTGTTGTACGCCAGCCAGACGTGGTGTGTATCAGCAAAGAACACCCAGAAGCTGCAGGTCGTCGTCAACCGATGCCTGCGGTACCTACCTCGTGCCTGGTGGCCTCACAATTGGATATCGAACGTCGAGCTTCATCGTCGGTGTCAACAGAAGCCAATATCAACTGAATTTTTTTTATTCGTTTTTTATGCATATGTATGTTTCGTTTTTTGAATATAAAAGAAGAATTTTATTTTCGATTCATCTCCTTGAAGTCAGAAAACACCTATCCTACATGAAAAAAATAAATTTATCCAGAATCTCTCAGGAGGTGATAGACGAACAAATTTGACGAAAAAAAAAATCCTTCTACTCATATGTTCGAATTTCAACAATGAGAGAGTTATAAAACTTTAACATTAAAAAGTACGCTACGGAAGACGATTCAGTTGCATGATATAGTAGTGGAACATCTAAATTAGTGGATTTAAATAACATTTTGGAGTGAAAACTTCAAAGTTAGTAATTTTTAATATGTTATTAATAATTTTATCTTAGAAATTCATATTAAACTTGTTTCTATCAATTAAACTAAAGCTCTCTAACCGTTCTACAATTTGTTCTTTGACACCGAACTTCTATCTTTCTCAATTTCGCTGCAATTTCGATATAAACCATTCCCGGTGAAAATTCAAACAAAATCTTCAAAAATCACGTTAGCCCACTGTACATATACTAGCCACTTTGAATTTCACTTTAACGTTGAAAGGTAACGTTTTTGCTTGTAATAATTCATATTTGAAATGTGAATTTTTTTTCATACTGTATATAATCGAGTCCAAAATTGTATATAATCGAATCACATATAATCGAGTCTGTATATAATCGAGTTCGACCTGTATTTTCACAAAGTTTCAGGATTTCAAAAATGAATTAAAAATTTCGACCCCGCACTCTGTTCCTCTAACTTTGTAGTCGAATGTATCTATATGTATAAAAATGGATTTCTGTCTGTCTGATTATTATGGACTAGGAAACTACTGAACCGATCAACATGAAAATTTGGATGTAGGAGTTTTTGGGGTCTGGGAAGGTTCTTATTCGTTCGAGGCCCCTCCCCCCTCTCTAAGGGGGGGCTGCCATACGAATGAAACAAAAAAAATCAGCATTACTCGAAAATTAATCAAGTTAATGGAGCCAAATTTGGCATGCGAAGGTTTTAGGGGACACGAAACGTTTCTATGATGAACAGACACTCCTACCATCTCTCTGAGGGGGGGCGGACTGCCATACAAATGCAATTTCTGCATAATTCAAGAACTAATCAAGCAAATGGAACCAAATTTGGCATATGGAGATTTTAGGGGGCACGAAACATTTCTAAGGTAGTTCAACACTCCTCCCACCTTTCTAAGAAGGGGAGGGAGTAGTCTGTCGTATAAATGAAACACAACTTTCTGCATAACTCGAGAACTAATCAAGCACATGGAACCAAATTTGGCATTTTTTTTCCAATTCATTTATTTGTAAGGCTCAATCGCATGAGCTTTGCGGAGCCACTAATTCATGATTTGTTTTTACAGAATTTCAACTTAAATCTATGTTTAGTAGGTTTCGACCGATTACTTGCGGTTTACTCGAGGTTAGAGGGGCAACAAATTTTGTGGGGTGGATCAGTTAGGGATATGGATATGGGGTATCGTTGTCTCAACCGAGAGCAAATTTGGCATATGGAGGTTTTGGATAGCCATGAATGTTTTTATGGTGGTTTGACACTCCTTTCCCCTCCCTTCTCCTGCTGAACAACTCGAGAACTAATCAAACAAATGGAATCAAACTTAGTAAATAGAAGTTTTAGGGATCGATAAACGTTTCTATGGTAGTTCGACACTTTTCCCCCCTCTCTAAAGGGGAGCTGCCATACAAATGAAACACAAACTTCTGCATAACTCGAAAACTAATCAAGCAAATGAAGCCAAATTTGGGATGTGAGGGTTTTTGGGTACGAGAAATGTTTCTATGATGGTATGACACCACTTCCTCCTCTGGAAAGGAAAAGGGGTCCCATGGAAATAATGCATGTATTTCAACCAAACATATTCCAACCAAACATGACAATTGAAAATTTTCGGAAAACTCTGAATGAAAATGGGAAAATTCGAAAAATTCAATTCGCATGTGTTCTACAATTACATATTGACAAGCGTTTGATGTTTGCGGTAACGAAATTGATCTTCGTTCGAAAGGTGACATTTTAATGTGATAAAACGCACTCCTATATCGTCTTCTACCTATATAAACAAAAATGGATCGCCGAATGTGTTGATAAGAGCAAAACTCGAGAAAAGAATTGTCGAATTCGGGCTGTCTTCCTTCTATCATATTTTCTGTATTAAACATTTATTTCATGTAACGGAGAAACATGTTATTTGCAAGTGGATGAAAAATCTTGCACGAGAATTGTGTCTGAAAATAATCTGATATTATAATGTCCAGTTTTGGTAGAAGTACTGAAATTTTATAGTAAAAAATAATTTTAAAGGGTAGATTAGAAGACCAATCAATGAACAGTTCTGCGATTGGACCCATGAACGTACGCTTAGTAAGAAAACTTGAATGTGATAACGAAAAATAAATTTTGGGCGGAACGAAGTTTGCCGGGTCAGCTAGTATCTAAATAAAAAACAAATTAAAATGCAATTTTTTATGCGAATAGATGTATTCATCCATTCCATTGCAAACCGTTCCAGTAGTTCTCAGACCACGGCCCTCTGTCGGGATTCAAAGTTATGGTTGCCCGGCTAGCGTTTTCGCTTGGCCACGCGACAGTATCCACCTTCAATTGACCTTTCAACCAACTTACAACCGATCCGAAATTTTCGATTTCGGAAACAACCAAATCGACCAAATCAGTTAGATTAACTCACTAAAAATTAAGTGAAATTAAAAAAAAACTAATCCAGAAACTTTCCTTCTTTCAATCGTCTATTTTTTTCCAAATTAAACCTAGCTCCTAACGATGACGTCGCTCTTAGCCCTACTCTATGTATATATCCTACCTCTATAATGGTTTTCCCTACTTGGAAGGGGTTTGTGTGCGCACACTTTTGTTTCAGGATACTCACGAATCGAACGATGACGTTGCAGCACCGGTGATGGAACGATGGAGCAGCCTGATGTTTGCTGATGCGCTCGCACACCGTTCCGCTCACCGACGTGAGTTTTCGGGAATCTCGCTGGCGTTGGCAGTCTTTTCCCTTGACTGAGGCAAAACCACGGTGGAGTGTTGCCGCTTGTAGCGTACGGCAGCCGTGGGACCGAGCTTCCTCACCGATGACCAACGCACTCCAGAATGGCCTATAGTAGTACGCAACTACGAGGCGATAGGCCACTCCGGGGGATTCTACCGACGCATCGATTCACAATGATGAATTGAATATACTCCGGACGCGGAGCCACAAGGCTACATAAATTAATGGTGTCATTAATGCCCTGTCTTCTACCGAAAATACATATTTTATTTTTAGTTTTAAATTTACCTCCGTTCACTTGGTGCGCAAAAACTGCTGCAACCATATTCCTTGTAGAATTGTTCTACAATAATCCTATTCACAAATAAAATTAAAGTTACACAAAAAACCTATTGTCTAATTTAATAAACGACTCACTTCTATTGTTTTTTTGATTCCACACAAACTCACGATTTTTTTAATATTAAAAAAAAACTCCGAAAATTTCTGGAATAGCAATTTCTAATTAAATTACAAAACTTTACTTGACTAAATATTATCTCACCAAAATAACTATTGAAATTTAACACTCCAAGAATCAACTGATTCGCTCGGCGGCTCAGAAGGAAAAGATCGAGTCGGTTTTGTTTCGTGAATTCGAAACCTATCGAATATTCTAGAATACTTTTTTCTGTCCTTTTTCCTTACTGCTTCCGGTTTCACGAATATTGTTCGTGACTTAATTCCCGCCGCGTCATTTTTTGAATATGGAGTCTACATCGATTTATCACTTAAGTCTGATTCCAATAGGTTGTCTACTAATAGGCGTCAAATCTACTTAAACTCTATTTGAAACGACTATGCTCGTTTCACCCTAAGACCTCCATATGTCAAATTTCGTTTCATTTGCTTCAATAATTCGAGTAATGTAGAAATTAGTGTTTAATTTGTATGGCGCACCCCCCCCCCCCTTAGAGAGGGGGGAGGGGTCTAAAACTATCATGAAAACCTTCCCCGGCCCCAAAAAAAACCTACATTCCAATTTTCATGTTGATCGGTTCAGTAGTTTCCGAGTCCATAAGAATCAGACAGACAGATAAACAGACAGACAGAAAGACAGACAGACAGACAGACAGACAGACAGAAATTCATTTTTATATATATAGATAATCTGAATCGGTCCAGTAGTTCAAAAGTTATGAATTTCTGAAAATGTCATTTTTGAAAAAAAAAGGCAAAAAGAGATGTTTCGGACCATCGGTTGTCTTTGAAAAATCATAACTTAAAAACGAAAAAAATCACATCTCTGATTTTTGGATATGTTATGTAAAACAACATCAGCTTTCAAGAAAAAATATAAAAAAATATAGCGCCCTTCAGTCTAAAGCCATGAAAACAACAAAAAACAAATACAATCAATAATTACGAAAACAAAATCTAAATTTTTTACAGGTATAATATTTTTCTAAGAAATACCAATCTATTGATATGTCGATCGTCTGGATCGGTTCAGTAATTCAAATGTTATGAATTTTCGAAAAAAATCATTTTCGGGAAAAAGGGGAAAAATTGATTTTCCGGACCACCCTAAAATGGAAATGGGCACCCTAATAAAAAATGCGATAAAGAACAAATATACACCTTTTCACGAATATCTGAGAACCACTATATCGGTTTGGCATGGAATGGCTGTATTTATGCTTGCAATACTACACCCAAACTAGCGTTGGCAGAAAACATTTCTCGCGTAACTTTTGAAAAGGACCTATCTACATTGATCGATTCTCTTGATTGACTTTCTCATTCGATAACCACGACTTGCATTCAAGTTTGGCGCCAGTTTTGTCACATAGTTTACTAAACGAGATTTTCTTTTACACTCCTGATCTTCGAACACCTCAGGAAATTTTTTAATCGATTAATCATTAACGAAAGAGAATGTCGATGAAGATAATCGATCAATGTAGATTTGTCGTTTTCAAAAGTTACGCGAGATTTCATCGTTGGCAGAAATGATGCCATTTAGTGTGCTGGAGAGTCAAATGCGCAAATAAGGAGCTGTTTTAAAAGCTTAAAAATGGTTTGTATGTATGCGTGAAGACATCTATTTCTGTTTTCTTTTCTCATTTCATTTGGAATTGTGTCAACAAAAAGTCCATTCGACGTCAACGGGGATTGAACCAAGGCCGACTGGAATGCAAAGCTATTTTACACGACCACGCTATCCACATGACTAATGATGATTCAGCAGTTGTTCAGCAAATACGTGATAATATTGCACCTGATTATAAAATGAAATTGGGAAGTGTTTTCTAAGAGTAAAAAAGGAGCGCATGAAGGAGAACAATATCTATCTCGGTCTGGGTCGTGTATGTGGCAAAGTATGCGGAAAGCTTATTTGTCTTTTGTTTCGCTCGCTCGTATTAATCTTATATTGCTGTACCATGTATATTATACAAATGCTTACCAGTATTTGTGAGTCATGAAATTTTCTGTTATGTTATGTATCATTTAATGTCATAAATCGGGATGACAAAACATGACCTAAAAATCAATTTTGGGTGTAGAATAAAATATATCTTATTTTCTGTTGAACCTTTTTCAATTTTTATATTTTGACAACTGTACAACACACCGGTCAAAATAACCGGTTTGGTAGAAATATGTATACAACAATTGTCGGTAGTTCTAGTGTTAAAATACTAACCTCGAGTCA
The DNA here is from genome assembly GCF_029784135.1 of Toxorhynchites rutilus septentrionalis. Classification (NCBI taxonomy): domain Eukaryota; kingdom Metazoa; phylum Arthropoda; class Insecta; order Diptera; family Culicidae; genus Toxorhynchites; species Toxorhynchites rutilus. Next base: position 163,504,697 of record NC_073746.1, read on the forward strand.
ACCGCGAATAATCGGCTTCATTCTACTGAAATAGTTCATAAGTATAATTGTCGAAACATTGAATTCCCGGCCCAGTCACGCTAACGCCAAATGAACCTAAATAAAAAATATATATTTTGGATAAAAAACTAAATTGTAACAATTTTTCACAGTGAAACTGCGTTTTAATAAAAAAACAGCGAGCACTCAGTTACGCACCCAGTATAAAAAAAATTATTGAAGGATATGAAATTAGACTTCTACCGAACATTCGAACAACATTAAACGTAATACGTATTACTTCGAATAGGTTACGTGAAAAACGCATCCTTGTTTGAATTTCAATCATTTTTGTTTCATGTTGTGAGCATTGGATGTATCAATGTTGTTTATATTAGTTCGCTTCCTACTATTATGTGCGAAATGTAGCGAAAATACAACGGCGGCATACTAATGTTTGCTCCAGCGCAGACACAAAACTCGTTTGCCGCCAACCAAACAATGAGTTCTACTATGGATCCCGTCCTGGGTGCTCTCGCCGTTGGCCAAAGTGCGTGCCACTCGCTCGGCCCCACGCTCGTATCCCGTTACTACTTTCGGCAGAAGGACTGAGAACCGAAAGCGTATCGCACACTATCGCTGCGGCAAGTGGCGAAAAAAACCCTGCCAACCAGTACTCTTGCTAGCAGCTGTTCCGCCGCTGCTTGCTCCGGTTTGGTGTCCTCTCACGTGCGAACCTTGGCCTGCCAAAGCAGCAGCAGCAGCCAGCCAGCCAGCAGTACCAAAGTGAGTGGCGAATGTAAGTGTAAGGTATTTCCACTAAATTCGCCGACACCGCCGAGCAGTTGTGTTCGACCATTCAACCAGAACGGTTCACTTTAGCGGCTTTAGATTTACACGACCCGCGGATACATTGGATCCTTCCTCCCCCTCTTGAGTTTAGAGTGTGCAGTTGATCTTCAGGCTGTCCCCGTGTCCGTGTACCGCCTCTCCCCCTCTCGACTAGAACCCCCCACAGTTGATTTGCGTTGGGTTGTTTTAGTAGGGGTTTTGAGCAGGTGACTTCCAGCTGATGAAGATTTGTTCTCGTCTGTTGTTGACTGTAGCTCAGAAGATCTGTGGACTGTAGTATCCTGCCACCACCTGATGACGGGTGGAGTTTCGATGTTCGACGCGAATCGGATGTAGTGGAGTTGAACCCTCACCGCAGGAAGTGTCTCTGTTAGGGGAAGTGAAGTACACATGGTGCTTAGACGCAAATTTCTCGCGCCACGTTTGATTTAACCGGTAACAGAGTACTAGTGTTATTGAAAAAGTTTTCTCGAGGTTGGAAAACGAGCAGCGAACGGGTTGAGCCGTAGATTCGAGTGCGCTGAAGGAGGACACGAAGTAAAACTGGTTTTTCGATTCGTGCAGTGTTTAACAGGACTATAAAAAAATAATGTCGTTCAAATTGAAGTTCATTAAAAATTAATAGTATAAGTGAAGGAGATTGTTGCAAAAATTCAGTCGTCACCGGCCTAAACGAGACTTTCGCTCACATATGTTGTGGTGGCCTACAGTCCGTTTCGCCTCGTTCGTATGATTACTGTCGGCAGATAGTCCACTGGCAGCATAAAACTGGCTCCGTCGTGGAGTATGTCAATGCTCAGTGTAACGGCTCGAGCGAGCAAAATAAGCATCATTATGCAATACCTCACTCGCCATTGTTGTTGAAGAACAAGTCCCGGCGGTATTAGCAATCAGTGCCGAGAAAAATGAAATATAATGTAAACCACAGAAAAAGGTAAAAAGCAGACTTAATGTAGTGCATGATTCACAAAATGTACTTGCAACAACGTGCAAAAAAAAACGTAGACGGGAAGAAAACATAAAAAAATAATAGTTGAAGCGTAAAAATCGGTGAAATGAAGCATAAATAATGATCCAACGAGCAGAGTGACGTCGAAAGTACGCTAAAAAAGTGCGCCTTTTCCCGGTTTAATGAATGAACGTAGATGAATAATGAATAACGCAAAAAAGCGGCACGTGCACACGTGAGGCGTTCGAAGGTTTAGGGGTTCGATAGCATCATCGCGTTGAATGAGAAGAGAATCATAATTGTACACAAATTTATGCACCCAATCGTGTGTCGGTTTTTTTTTCGTTTCGTTGTGAGTTTTGTGATTCGGTGCAATCTTCTGTGAAAACTTCACTCGCGTGTTTGCGGGAAAAGTGCATCACAAGTTCCATCAGCAAGGAAAGTCATTTTTCTAGCTTATCCGTTGTGTTGTCGAACGTGATTTGAAAGAAGATTTTTCTTGCGTTCTGAGAAAAGCCGAGAAAAAAAGAAAATAGTTGGAAAAGCAGCAGCGAGTGGCAAGTGTGTAAACGAGAAGTGAGAACCGTTCAAATTTCGATGTCGCATGGAGAAGGAAAAAAACCCCGACAAAACGACGGATCATTTGTAGTGGCGGGGAGAATAAATGATGATTGAAATGGGAGAAGCTGTCGAAGTGAATTAATGCCGACAGATGCAGCGAAGATCATGTGGAAAATTTGGAGGTGAATTGGAGAGGTGCATTTCCACGAGTGAAACTGTGCTGAAGCACTGGGCGTCGCAGTAGTTTGTTTTACGTTCCGGTGGGGTGAGCGGAGAAATTGATGTTAGCTGTTTGTTTTTGTGATGTTCGCCATTAGTCAATGGGAAAGTGAGTAGAAAATTTGGATGTTGAAGAGCGTTTATCTGTTTTTTTTCTGCTTCGAATCGTTTTGTGAAAATTACATTGCTCTAGATTTGATGCATTTCAGTTATGTTTCAGTTATCTGGATTATACCAAATATATTAATGATCGATAAGACCACAAAAGTTTTAGATAAAAATGGGACAATTCAACAAGAACAACATACTCTATGTGTGATTTAATCATCAAACATTGGTTGGGTGAATTATTAAACATGGGTTGGGAAAAAAGTTATCCATTATCTTCTCGATAGCTGGGTTTCGTGATCAATATTTCGCGTAATATCGGTCATACAATTTCAAGTTGAGGCTCGTTGTAAAGGTGACATTTCTCAATAAAAAAAAATCTGTTGCTGGTTTTTGTTTGTTCTATTCAGTTGTGAGTTACAGGGTGTGAATCATAAAGGTCAACAAAGGGAAAATTCGGTACATTTTACATTTTTTCTTTTATAAATGCGAAAATGCAAGCCAGGCCGCTGAAACTGTGAATGGTTTTTATGGTGCCCATACTGCAATAGTATAATACGGACAATTTAATTAATTTTTTTTTTAATTTTCAAAAGACATAAAAAAAAGAGTTTAGTGCAATAGACGAATTTCATGCCAACTCGACTGCCCGTCAGGGTTACCATATCTACAGAATAATCTGTATTTATACAAATTTTTCAGACTTTTTGAAACCAAGAATCTGTAGGTACAGATTACAGATTTTTCTGGTTTCCATACAGATTCACAGATTTTTCAAAATGACGATCCAATATTAGTAATGGCTTGATCTCGATATTTTTTCCTCAACTCACCAATTTTATACATATAGCATTCGAATCAGTTTGAATGAAAGTCATTTTGGCATTCGTATGTAGCGTATAGTACTACTTTCTCATGTTCAATCTAAGACGAAAATATGCAAAAGTCCGCGTCATCGGCTTGCTTTAGAATAAATAACTAACACTGTTTATCTTTTTGCTACTAAAGTGCAGTGAATGCGAATTTCTACGTGGATACCACCAACATCGTCAAATTCATAATCTGCCAATCAATGATACTATAGCTAAGATTATGCTTCAAAATCCTTAACCTTTTGCGGTCGTATAAAATTTCGACATTTTTACTTGGAAAAGTAGTTATATATAACTTTGTGAGATTATGAAAGATGAACAAGATTCCTTCTATTTTCTGATAATATTCTGATAAGTTTTTTTTCAAACAATGTTTCTTATGTTTATGTTTAAAAAATATTTGCTATAATACTTCTTCGTGTGATATCTTTCGCATGTATCACAAAAATAATTAGTTTGGCGTCTTCCACTTTTTATCTTTCTATTTGATCATACAGAGCTTTACACAGTGCTGCAATACATGGAGTTTTCCAATAATCCTTCCCTCAGGCATGGATGACAACTTTTGTTTATACTGAGTACCGTTATGTATCATTCATAGTAGCACCGTTTTGGCTCGTGAGAAAGTTAAAATTCGTTTAGAAAAAGTGTGAACTGATACATTGTTGCATAAATTATAATATTAGTATACTTCTTTGCTCTGGTGGCTGAGAGCAGACAAAAAACCGCAAAGGGTCACAGATTTCGATACAGATTTTCTGAGAAAAAAACACAGATAAAAAGATTTTTTGAGACCAAAAACACAGATTTTTTTATGGCAACCCTGCTGACCGCTGGCAGCACCATTTTAGATAGCAGTGAAACGTTGTGGGTGTAAAGACATGGGTCATATATATCTATATGAATAGCCCTTAAAATTTCCAACAAGTCGTTCATACATCGGAAGATGAGCACTTTTACAGGGAAAAAGTTTTTCGAACAACAACTATTTCATGTTTTCTTTGAAAAAAAAACTATTGCTAGTTTTCTTTAAAATCAAGATAGCGATATAGTTTATACGACAAAGCTTTAAATCTTGTTAAACTATGAACTTTTGTCGAAGACGTCAACATTCTATCTGTTATAGTTTTTGGAATATAAGTCATTGTTGTATGAATACTCCTGAAAAAAATAATGTTTTGCTCGTAACATTTTTGTGTGTAAATTCTCACGTTTGACATGTCTAAATAGTAACATATTTCTAAATAGTGAAAAGTTAGCAGATCATGCAAATTGCGATAATTTATACATAAAAATGTTACAAATTGAACATTAATAGCATTTTTTCAAAGAAAAACATGAAAAAGTTGTTCGAAAAACTTTTCCCATGTAAATGTGCCCATCGTCCGATGTATGGAAAACTTGTTGGAAATTTTATGGTCTATTTATATCTATTTTTTCAGAATTTTAAAAGCTTATGATTTCGGGAAAAATGAATTTTTATTTTCATAATATTTTTTTCTCAATGAATTTTTTTTTCCAAAAAATTCTTTGGAATTTTTTTATAAAAACCTAAGTAATTTCCTGCATTTAATACTCATAATGTTCAATTCGTTACATTTTTATGCATAAATTGTCGCATTTTCAATACTCTGCTAACTTTTCTCTATTTAGAAACAAGTCAAGAACATGTCAAACGTGAGAATTTACACACAAAAATGTTACGAACAAACTTATTTTTTTTCAGGAGTCTTCATACAAAAATGACTTATATTCCAAAAAACTATAAAAGATAGAAAGTTAATGTCTTCGACAAAAGTTTATATTTTAACAAGATTTAAAACTTTGTCGAATACATTATATCGCTATCTTGACTCTAAACAAAATTAGGATAAGTTGTATTTTTTGCAAAGAAAATATGAAAAAATTGTTGTTCGAAAAACTTTCTGTAAAAGTGTCCATCTTCCGATGTATGGACGACATGTTGAAAAATTGTAAGGGCTATTTCATTTTGGAAGACGCCAAACTAATTATTTTTGTGATACATGCGAAAGATATCACACGAAGGAGTATTATAGCAAATATTTTTTAAACATAAACATAAGAAACATTGTTTAAAAAACTTATCAGAATATTATCAGAAAATAGAAGGAATCTTGATCATCTTTCATAATCTCACAAAGTTATATATAACTACTTTTCCAAGTAAAAATGTCGAAATTTTATACGACCGCAAAAGGTTAAGGATTTTGAAGCATAATCTTAGCTATAGTATCATTGATTGGCAAATTATGAATTTGACGATGTTGGTGGTATCCACGTAGAAATTCGCATTCACTGCACTTTAGTAGCAAAAAGATAAACAGTGTTAGTTATTAATTCTAAACCAAGCCGATGACGCGGACTTTTGCATCTTTTCGTCTTAGATTGAACATGAGAAAGTAGTACTATACGCTACATACGAATGCCAAAATGACTTTCATTCAAACTGATTCGAATGCTATATGTATAAAATTGGTGAGTTGAGGAAAAAATATCGAGATCAAGCCATTACTAATATTGGATCGTCATTTTGAAAAATCAGTGAATCTGTATGGAAACCAGAAAAATCTGTAATCTTTATCTACAGATTCTTGATTTCAAAAAGTCAGAAAAATTTGTATAAATACAGATTATTCTGTAGATATGGTAACCCTGACGGGCAGTCGAGTTGGCATGAAATTATGGCATGAAATATATATATATATATATATATATATATATATATATATATATATATATATATATATATATATATATATATATATATACATATATATATATATATATATATATATATAATATGTTTTTGAGAGAAATGAATTTTAATTTTTTGAATAACTTTTTTGTCCATTTTGTGTTCCATCAGGACAACGCAAGGCCACATAATTCTGAGAGCTCGATTGGGATGTTTTAATGCATCCTCCATATAGTCCGAAGTGCTCCCGTGGCCGAGTGGTTAGCGTCATAACTAACATTCCGGGTGTTCGGGTTCGATTCCCGTTCTGGTCGGGGGAATTTTTCGTCAAAGAAATTTCCTCCGACTTGCACTGTGATCACGCGTATTCTAGAGCTTGCCACTCAGAATGCATTCAAGGCGTGTTATTTGGCATAGAAATCTCAACTAAGTACTAATAAAAATGACGCAAGTAATATTACGCTGAGATGGCGAAGTTCCTCTAGGAACGTTAGTGCCATTGAAGAAGAAGAAGATATAGTCCGAACCTGACACCAAGCGATTACCACATTTTTCTCGCATCGCAAAATTTCCAGAGTGATAAGACATTGGGATCAAGAGAAGATTGTAAAAATCTATCAACAGAGTTTTTCGCCAATCTGGACCAAAACCTTTATGATAGCGATATTATGAAGCTACTTTTGGAACGGCGACAAATTTTACAACAAAACTGTGTATATTTGAACAAATCGGACAATCCGAAGCATATGAAAACAATTTCAAATTTCACCCAGAAATAATGAAATACTTTTTCCCCAACCTAATACACTCAGCGAAACAAAAATAGCACCATTCAGTTTTTTCGTTTTAAAAGCTGTCGGATTGACCACAATTTTTAAGATTCTTTCCAACATGATTAAAAAAGCGTTAGGGTTCAATCCACGATAACTTTAGTTTATTTTGTAGGACCGTTTACATTTTAGCCACTGAAAGCTAAAAAAAAGTATGCGAAATAAAAATAGCACCTTTTCTTTTTAATGCCAAAAATTAAATTTTATTTCTTAAGTTACATCAAATAGGCGTATTTAGTATAATGTGTATATGATCAATTGTTTCGAATAACTTCAATCAATCGTGATTTATTGGACAAAATCAGCTTCTCAATGGTATTCTGATCGATTTGCTGCCAACACACTCGTATTCGATATTTGAGCATGTTTACGTTGTCAAATTGCTTGCCATTCTCGTAAACACGGCGCGCGAGTATAGACCAAAGATTTTTGATGGGGTTCAATTCCGGAGAACAGGCTGGTCAATGCACCCCAAACCAATAGTGATCCTCCATTAAAGTTCCTGCTCATCTTAACATCCGGAGCATTGCGCAAATCGTGCCAGTAATGCTGCCAGCCATCTGGTCCATCAAGGTTGAACTTTTTTTCATTCGAAAAAAAGCACTTTGTTCCATTCCACGCTCCAGAAAATGTACCTCGTCGCGAATTTGAAGCGATTCAATTTATGGCGTTCCGTCATGTTGGGTTTTCCGAGCCTTTTACGCCACTCCAAGTTCTCACTACTGGACAAACTTGTTGAACGCGACATGTAGTAACCGGAAGCTCCTATTCCGCACGGATTTGAGTTACTGTTCTTTTCTGGTTCACTGCAATTCGACGAATTCTCCGTATATCCATCACCGAGAGCTTACTTTTCTTTCCCTGTTTCTCAACGCGGTCATCTTTGTCACCGTTTTTTAAGAAATTCCCAACAGCCATGCGTGTCTGATGAATCTTTCGACCGATTTCTCTATTAGAGAGGTCTGCATGACATAGGAAAACTTTGATCTCACTGCCAAACGAACCCACTTTGAGCACAACTTTGACTATTTTGAAAACCATAACAAACACCTGTAAAATGAGGGCCAGGTTGAATTTATTACAAAGTGGTGCTATTAATATTTCGCACTGATTGTTTGGAAATCTTGGGATTAACGTCCACAGAATAACCATCATAATACTGGCAAAAGATGATAAATAGGATAAAAGTAAGCTGTGATGCAAAATCAGATATTTATACAGGGAATTTTGAATGAAATCGCCAAAAAAACACAGTGGTGCTTTTTTTCTTTCGCTCAGTGTATGATAAGTAACATAAATATAAAATATATTGAACCCTAGCGAAATTTTAATGCACAATGTGAGAATTATTTCTAAGTACTAAAGCAGTTTGATTAAATAGTAAAGCAGATTGCTTAATACTGAAAAACATTTTATATTTTTTGGACGGTTTTGTTGGAGGTTCGTTACTCATTATTTTATTTCAATCAGCTCTAGCGTGATTTGTAACATGTGCGAGACAAAAAAAGGTTATTATCCGTTGCCATTTATTCATGGAAAGACTTACATCTGAGCAACGTTTACAAATAAATATTTTTTTTTAATTAAAATCCACGCTCTGTACATAATGCGCTTCGCATACTCAGACCACTGTTTAGTGCAGTTTATGAACCGGTGGAATCATTAGTCTGTACTTTTTTGAAGATGCAGATAGTTGCAGCGATATTCACAATGGAGTCCACTTTCGGTTGACGATTACGTATTTTTTACCATTAATTGATTGATGATTGATCTGTCCGAAATGGGGTTCCAAAAAGATGGAATTACTTGCCACACAGCACACGAAACAATGGTCCAATTGTGAGGTAGTTTGAGGAGCAATTAAGCTCTCGTTTGGGACTTGTAAATTGGCCGCCTGGATCGTGTGATTTTTGACACCTCTAGACATATTTTTATGTCTTTAGTCTACGTATAAATCAGTAGCGATTGGAAGACAATATGACACAAAATGAGATGGGTCATTTAAAAACCAGCACAAACGCTCGAAAAAGCATTTGAATGAAATTATTTTCAGAAAGAGAATGGCAGACATCAATTTATCAATTCAAATAATAATTCCATACATTGCTCAATAAACAATACGCATCAATATCCTGAATATACGCAAATAGATTTTGCATGTAGGTCGACCAAATTATGAAACATACAATCTGGTAAGCTTCCACAAGACTACCCTCAATATCGTCCAAAGTACCGCATGCAATAAAGTTTCGAGTCAATATTTAGGAACATTACACAGTACTTCAAGTAGCATTAATTTAATACAAATTCAGTTCAGAAGAATCGTTTTGAGACTTGGTTATACTTACGAAAGATTTTAAAGCCATCTTGAGGCTGCAGAAAATCCTACTTATGCAATGAAGATAATTATATTTACAATAAAAATTTATGAAATTAAAATTTATTGAAGAAATGTTTAAATTAGAAGACTGCTTGATTTACACAAAACGATATCGAGGCATTCGAAACAGTTTGTGTCGTTTCCCGCTTACTTCAATAGGAAAACTTGATTCAAGCGAAAACCTGTGAAGGTTTTCTTTAACCTTCAAATTTTACCAAGTAATTGCGTAATTGGGATAGACCAACTCGACTAGCAAATTCCTCAATTTCAACTTTTCTTCTTGAGGATTGCTTTAATTTGTCTACATTTTCTTCGGAACCACTTTCTCCTTGACCATTTTGCAATCTTATCTTCTTATCTAAAAAGCTTAAAGCGATGAAACGGATGATTGGTCTTAAACAAAATGGACACTGTAAAAAAGCGAAAACGCTTGTAGCGCATTCACATAGACATATAACGCTTGCACAAAAGAGGTCAATTTTCGGAAGGCGATAAAAAAAACTACAAAGATAACTCCACCCCGCTCAAAATTAATCAAAACATGAACTTAGCCGTCGTGCACAAATTACGTAACGCTAATTTCCTATCTCTAATACACATACACAGTAAGTAACGCATGGAAACAGTGAGTATCGCATGAACCACGCTCTCGGAGAAACATTTGGAGTAATCGAACGAAACCTTCACCCAAGACTTCGAGTGTTCGAATCGTTTTTCCAACTCAAGAGGGAACTCTAACGCAACAAATATCATCGTATGAAATCTGTCTATCAATTCACAATTCACCTTCCTGGGCAAATTTTTTTCAAAAATAGTTTTTTATGCAAATATTTTTTGTTTTTTGAATGTAAAAGAAGAATTTAATTTTTGATTCATCCCCTCAAAGCCATAGAATACCTTTCTCATATAAAAAATCCGAATTCATTCAGAAGGTGATAGAGGATAATATTTGATGAAAAAAAAATCTATCTACGCATATGTTGGAATTTCAACAATAACAGAGTTAAAATGCTTTTTTTTTGGTTTCGGACTCTGTTGCCTCAAAATTGGTTCCTATATTGAAAAGTACGCTACAGAAGACGATTCATTTGATTCATTTGCTTTCATTAGGAGATGAGAAAATTTAGTACAGGATTTAGTTGTGAAACATGTAAATTAGTGCATCTTCGTTGAGAAACGTGGCATACCACATTTCGACATTTTTTGGATAACAATTATTAGCAAAATGATGAAATTACAATTTTTGACACGCAAAAGAGCACTGTAGCTTGGAATCTAAGAGTAATCATTCCATAATCAATCGCTTGGATAGTCAGCAATACAATTAATTCTAATCATTCATTCACAAATACAACAAAATATATAAAGCAATAGAAAAAATGTGTAATGCAATAGTTTTGTATCACAACCATACATACAAATCTTTCTGATATTATATGAATATTGACACGGGTCAAATGACCCGTTGCGGTAGTTAGGGCAGATTACATATATTTCTCAGTAAAAAACAAGAGAGGAGTAAACACTGAAAAATTCATTCGATGTTTGTTTTAAGAAAAGTAGCGTTGGAAAATTATGTTGTGACAATGTAATTTGCAAGAAAATTTAGACTAAAATTTACTCGATAATTGTTCAAGCAAATGGAACCAAATTAGGCATACTGAGGTTTTAAGGTGCAATAAATGTTTCTATGGTAGTTAGACTCTCCACCCCCCCCCCCCCTCTCTAAAGGGGGGCTGCCATACAAATGAAACACAAATTTCTGCATTACTCGAGAATTATTCAAGCAAATTAAACCAAATTAGGCAAATTGAGGTTTTAGGGTGCAGTAAATGTTTCTATGGAGGTAAGACTTCTCACCCCCTTCTCTAAGGGGTGGCTGCCATACGAATGGAACACAAATTTCTGAATTACTCGAGAATTAATTAAGCAAACGAAACCAAATTTGGCATGTGGAGGTTTTAGGATGCAATAAATATTTCTATGGTGATCAGACACGCCTCCCGCTCTCTAAGGGTGGGCTGTCATATAAATGAAACACAAATTTCTGCATAACTCGAGAACTAATCAAGCACAATTCGGGAAGTGAAGGTTTTTGGGTATGAGAAATGTTTCTATAATTGTATGACACCCCTCCTATGGAATGGAGAGGGGGTCCCATAAAAATATTACACATATTTCAACCAAAAGTATTCCAACCAAACATGTCAATTCAAAATTTTCGGAAAACTCTGAAGGAAAAAAGGAAAATTCGGAAAATTAAATTCCCATATGTTCTACAATTACATAGTGACAAGTGCTGTTAGTCCATTTGATGTTTGCGCTAGCGAAATTGATCTTTGTTCGAAACTGATAAGAGTTGATAAGAGCAGAACTCGAGGAAGGAAATGTCCGATTTAGGGCTGTCTTAATTCTATCATATTTTTCTGTATAAAACATTTATTCCATGTAACGGAGATACATGTTATTTGCAAGTGGTTGAAAAATCTTGAACGAGAATTGTGTCTGAAAATAATCTGATATTATAATGATGAGTTTTGTTAGAAATACTAGGAATTTTATAGTAAAAATTAAATTCAACGGAGACGAATAGAAGATCAATCAATGAACAGTTCTGCGATTGGACCCATGAACTTATTTATAGTAAGAAAACGTGAATGTTTGAAGGTATTGATAACAAGAAACAATTTTTTTGGCAGGACGAAGTTTGCCAGGTCAGCTAGTTTTTAAATAAAAATAATGAACTATGAATAAATTTCCCGTTTCCGTGGATATTCTTTAATAGAGATTCAAGTTTTCTGAAATTAATCTTTAACAGAGTTTTTTTTCTGATAAGGATTCAACTACTTAGGAGAAGATCAGAATTACTCAATTGAAACCTTTTTAGATCCGAAGATCTAGTCAGACTATTTAGGAGTACTTGAAACGTAAACAGTCTTGCTGGCAATGTTATTGGAGTACATAAAATATTTTGCGACGAATCTTCTGAGAGTAACATCTAATCGTCGTCTTCAAGACCTGTAAATGAAACAAAAGAGACGAAACTGAATCAAACCTTGTACCCGAAACTCACGACACACCTTTTGGGACTGTTTCAATGAACTGCCAAATGAAAATAATTGTTAACGTTGCGTTCAGAAAAAAAAATCCCGTTGCCAACGAAATCGATGAAATAGGAAAACATTTAGAATCGATCCAATCACCTTTTATTTGGTGGTCATTAAAATCTAAGCAGTCAATTGAGGGCAAGGATTGCTAGAGTTTATCTTTCAGCTCCTTGCAGTAGTATTACAGCGAAGACTATTCTCTAAAGTTAGCCTGGATTATGAAGTAAAGCGTAATGGGTTGTCATCATCAACTTCCGAAATTTTTTTTATTTATTCATCATAATAATAACCACTGGGTAATTTTGAGTACAGTTAATGAATTAATGTTATGAGTTAATATTGATTTAATTAAAAAAAAAAACTGAAATGTAATCAAACATTATTTTTAATCATGGATAAATGGTTTTGCTGTTCCTACCTATCAGACTCATGAGCCGGGCCAACTTCTTTTACTTCTCTTCCGAAGGTAGACGTAAGCAGAGATTTTTCGCCTCAGAAAATCCCAACGACGCCAGCTGGGAACCCAGGCCGATCGGATTGTGAGGCTGTTACGCTAAGCACACAAACACTGGCGCCGTCCGTTATTTATGTTGTGTTAATGAGAAATTAGGGATTTTTTTTCCAATATCCCGTATCCAGCCGGATAGCAAATATTGGCCGAGTGGAGCCGATCTGGCGTAGTGGTAACATCCATACCTCTCACGCTGAAGATCACGAGTTCAATTCTCACTCCCAACATTCTTCCAAAATTGGAAGTAAAAAGTGACGAACCAGCCAAAAGTGTTGAAAGTCACTATAATACAGATATAAAAAAAAAAAAAAAAAAATATTGGCCGGATAGGCCGGATATCCGTTTCATCTCTAGTAAACATTGATACTAGTTTCTATGTGTGACTTACTTTATCTCCAAATGGAAATTCCTCTGAATGTTGTTCTTGAAACATGTTCAAAGTTATGCTAAAAGTGCAATAAATGTCATAACAATACCAAATGAAAAGGCCGCTCAAGAACATCAGGTTGAATGAACGCGTACTTCATTAGGGAAATTGTCGTGGACTGTAATACAAAACAATCCGAACATTGCTTTCTCACATGCTCCTTTTTATCAAAAAATAAAATTGAGATCCAAAATGAAAACTACCAATGCTACCCCATTTTACGGTACTTATGTGTTTGAAAACTAACTAGAAATATTTCTTCGAAATAATCTATACTCCAAAAACTATTTCTGTATTGTTTATTTTTACATCTTAAAAAGTTACGTTGTATCGAGGTAAAAGTTACGTTATATCGAATTACGTTATATCGAGGTATGACCAGGGTTGCGAACTATAATTTTAAAAAATCAGGAAAAATGAAAATAAAAATCAGGATAAATCAGGATAGCTCATTTTGGGTTGTTCGAAAAGTTAATGTCGATTTTTGGGAAAACAAAAACATCATTTTCAATCAAAGCATTATAATTTAATGTTATATCCATAGTTCTGTTTCACAATCTTAACACACAGCTTCAATTTTCTATCCTCCCAGAACATGTTTGCTTCCTCGTCGAAAACTGCTGCGAACCATACATGTGAAAAACAGGTTGTTTGGTAGTAGCTCATAATACAGAATCCATTCCAAATCCCACCAGAAACATAGTATATCTTTCTCCGGACGGAAACCGGATATGTAAAACCATTAATAAGTATGGTATACATCCTCGCATCAGCCGAAATGCTAGTGTTTCGTCTGACCTTTTGATCGTTTATATTTTTTCCGAAAAACATATAGCATCACTACAGTCAATTGCAGAGAAATCAACTATATTCAACTTTTCACAGATTCCATCGTCCATGCTTTGGAATGAATCTTTACTCGTCAAATGAGGAAAGCATATCAGCAGTGGAAGACTTGTTGAATTTTCCCTAATTTTTATGAAATTTAGAACGGTTATAGATATGTTTACCATAGTCTCATCTCTAAAGTTGATTCTACTTTGAATCAGACGACTGTGGATTCAAAAATTTTCCCTTGAGTAATTTTACACTCTGAAACGTATTCCTACATTAATAACTCTGGGGATACATCTACATTCGTATTATCCTCGATAAAACAATGTTGTTCCTCAAACTTAATGTCGCTGTAATTCCATAAATTTGTCAGACAATCTGGTTTCATGAAATTTTCTAGCACTGTTTTGAAAAGCCACAAAACAATTGAGGGTAGAGATAAAAAAAGTTAAGTACAATGTTTAACTTAATGTAAGACATATACAAGTGCGAACCGGAGAACTATCATGACAGAAAACTTTGGCATGGAAACCAGTATATGTATTACGAATTAAGTAAAGAGTACAAAAATCAGGAAAAATCAGGATCATTTCAGAAAAATCAGGATAAATTGAGTGTTCGTCAGGATATCAGGGAGCGTGCTGAAAAGTCGGGGAAATCCTGAAAAATCAGGAAGGTTGGCATCTCTGGGTATGACTGTATTTGAGAAATAATTTTTTTTTTCAACTATATATAATCGAGTCCAAAATTGTATGTAATCGAATCACATATAATCGAGTCTGTATATAATCGAGTCCGCGCTGTATATATAATCGAGTCCAAAATTGTATATAATCGAATCACATATAATCGAGTCTGTATATAATCGAGCCCAGCCTGTACTTGAATATGAAAATCGAGAACAAGTGATTGATTGATTATCTTTATGAGTTGTGTATATGTTCCAACTAAATGTGTGTCAGACTGATAAAATAACTGATAGATCAAGCTTAAACTACTGATTTTGTTTTAATTGACGCTTCAGTAAATCTTCTTCTTTCATGTCAGTGATAAGAGCCGTCAATCACTTCCCCAAATGCAATCAAGATTATCCCCAACGCACGCCATTCGGATAGATAATTATCCACTTACAAGCCCAATATATGCAGCAATGGTTATTTACTACTATCAGCGCCTCTCGAGCAATACGACATAATGATCCAATTTGCTGTCAGTATTTCGTCTCAGTGAATTGAATTATCTGTTCGTCATTCTGGCCTCCTCACAATATTGGCTACAACAAGCAACGAACGACGGATGTTCTCCCTTCGGAGTAATGACCCAGTGGTGAAATTATTCCATAAAATAGAGATTTTCTTTACGATTCTGTTTTTAATTACCAGCATCCCCTGACCCGGCAATCTCGGTAGTGCCATTTAAGCGTTCACCTCTCCGATGGGATCACGTTCCCACAAGCACGGAGTAAGAAAAACAATAAAACTTCATCTCCAGCTGCCGGGAAAGCCTTCCAACGTTCATTAGTCGCCAATGCACACCGTCGCCATCCTACCCAACCACAAGCCGCGCGCCTGTTGATCCTCATGGCAGCAAAGCTAGAGTGAGGCAGTAAGTCACGGTCTGTTCATGTGGAGCCGTGGACTCTGCAGGTATAACTTATAATGTGAGAAGCGAGCAATGACTTACACCTGGTATACAAAAACATGCCGAATGGCCTTTTCCCTTGCGGTTTCCACGGAGGTGTGAAACTTTTTTTTGAGGGGAAAGCAAAGTTTTGCTTCAATTTCTGATGAACTTGAACTACCATCATGAATCCGGTAGATTTATGGAGTTTGTTTGGAGTACTTGATTTATGTTGTGCTCATCTGAAAAAGTCTTATTGGAAACACAGATTTGTTTCGTTTTATGCTGAACAATCGTTTTGAAGCAAGCTGGAGAACACATTTATAAGGCACTAATTTCCATAAAAGACAACTAAGAGTGCGACATGGAACCATAACTGTCGCGACAGTCGTCGTTTCACGCGATTTAATGCACCCGGTCAGCGCCATCTCCGGTCTCCAGTAAGGCTGCATATGTTTTCGACCTCGGACAAATTAAAGGCAAATGGAAAGCAGCAATCGATTTTCTTGCCTCCGTTTGGAAATAGGGCATAATGGAGAATGCGGATCTGTGTGTCGATGCACAACATTCTGGTGCCTATCTTCGGTATCCTCTGGAAGGGGGGAACGTCTGGCTGGATGCGTTTTATGTCTGGTTGGACATAAAAATGAAAGGGAATGAACGCATGCAAATAATGGTTGTGAAAGGGACTGAACGCATGCAAACTTCAATGAAATAAAAAAAAAGTCTAGTCGCGACTGAACTCTATTGAAAAATCCATTTTTTTTTCAAATTTTGTTTATTGTAAATCTGGCGGTAGGTATTGATTTCACAAGTGGTTAATAATCTCTTGAGTAGTTCAATGCAGAATCGACTAAAAATGATCGATTCTGCCAAAAATCTCTCCGATTTTTCAAAAACTGTATATTTGGGTTTATGGGATATGGGACCTTTTGTAGTCTGGATTATTTTTCATACACTTTAAAACTAGTATGAAATCGTTCTACGTTTGAGACGAACTGGAACTAGACCCGGATTAAGCGTAAGATTGAGCGGTGACTGGAGGAAGATGATGTGCGAGGACGTGGCACCAACCCGGAAAACTACTGCTACCACAGCAGCCCGAAGAAATTGAGTCCAAAGAGAAGAGTTATGCCTGCCAGACGACACTCGTCCTCAAGTTCAACTTATAGCGCGTCAAAGATGGAGTTCACCAAGCAAGAAATTCGCCATATTTTTCGTTTTTACTACCTGCGAGGTAAAACTGCAACGAAGGCGGCCGAAAAAAAACGTGTAGTTTATGGATCCGATACTGTAACGATTCGCACAGCACAGCGTTGGTTTGACCGATTTCGTTCTGGTGTAGTGGCTGTCGAAGATACACCCCGTACTGGTAGGCCAATCGTCGTGGAAACCGATAAAATCGTTGAAATCTTCCAAGTATACCGGCATGTGAGCACTCGCTTGATTGGCCAGGAACTGGGTATAGATCATAAAACCGTTTGGAACCATATGCAGAAGATTGGATTACAAAAAAAGCTGGATGTATGGGTGCCACACGAGTTGACGAAAAAAAATCTTTTAGACCGAATCAACACCTGCGATGCACTGCTGAAACGGAACGAACTCGACCCATTTTTGAAGAAGATGGTGACTGGTGATGAAAAGTGGATCACGTACGACAACCTAAAGCGAAAAAAGTCGTGGTCGAAGCGCGGTGAGCCGGCCCAAACCATCGCCAAGCCCGGATTGACGGCTAGGAAGGTTTTGTTGTGTGTTTGGTGGGATTGGAAGGGAATCATCTATGAGCTGCTCAACTATGGCCAGACCCTCAACCGTTTGAAGCAGGCGATTGACCAGAATCTGGCCGCTGATCAATAGGAATGGTGTTGTTTTCCACCAGGACAACGCTCGGCCTCACACATCTTTGATGACCCGCCAGAAGCTACGGGAGCTCGAATGGGATGTCTATTGCAATGAAGTTGTCTTCTGAATGGCAACATGTTTGCGAACAAAACGGCGCATATTTGACTTAAATTGGATAATTTTAAGTATGTCAAATAAAGCGTCAAATTTCGATCAGAAATACGCCATTTCTTTTTCCCCAACCCAATACATTTACCCGGCATTTGCGAACATGAGCGATGTCGAAATCATGAGCCCGAAGGTCCATAGCCAGATCAATAGTTATTACGTGATCTGGTATTCCATTACGATGATTCGATTTCACAGCTTCGTGACAAGGGCCTTTTATCGCGCCACAGAATTTCGGAGTTGTAGAATTTCTGCAGGCTGACAAGTACAGCAAAAATTACGAGCCAGCACGTTCTTCCGCGTGCACTTGGTTGATGTTCAGAGCATGGGGGAGTTTACTATGGGGCTGAAGGTCTATTCTGATTTTTCAGAGTGTCTCAGACAGAATCGAATGTTGAGAGATAACGAGGAAGTGTTCATAACATAAGAGACGTGAACATCGACTACGGCGAAGGTTTACCAATATCAGCGATTTGATGAACTTTTGGGCTGAGAGACCCTCAGTACAACAACGCATGGTTAAGACGGGGGAGAAAAGCTGTGGTGAAAATGAAGAGATGTCAACGTCGAAGAAGGCGATGTGTGCGAAGCCTTGCGGTATCTGAGTACGGTATCTGTTTTTCCTCGAGGTACGTCAACGTCTTCTTGGCGTAGTGGGAAGACGCCTTGTCCGGCTAGAAGACGTATTTCCCGCGTACTTCTAGCATCAGAATGATGCTCTTCTTAGAGCGGAACCAGAATCTTCTCCAGGAACTCCTCCTGGTACAACTTCTAGTTGATGGCAAGTCCGCTCGGCTAGCTAAACCAGGACTTTGAAATCCCTTTGTCAGAGATTGCAATATACTGCATAACTTTCTTCTCAAACTTTTGCTTGTATTTGTACTTCACCCCGGGGGTATGGACGCCTTGTCACTGGTATAGTACCGGTCATTGCCGGGAATGTGGGACAGCGAAAAATAACTCTCGTCGTCGAGCACGAACGACATCCCCCGATAATTCTTCGTCGTCCACCGGTAATGAGTCGCTATTTGCTCGTTTGTGTACTCTGGGGACATAGTCTTCTTCCGACAGACGATGCCTTCCTGCTTGAGGGTTCTGTGGATGTAGGAATAGGAGCAGCGAAATTTTCGGCCGGCGTCATGCAAACTCGTACCGTCCTTGTTGTCGAACAACTTTTTCAGAGATTCCTTCTTATTTTTCGTCATGATCTTCGCCGGACGGCCACTACCGGTTCTCCGCTCGTCGTTTCGAGCTGCCAGGATCCGGTAAACAGTGTGTAACCGTTCGAAGTCCCGACACGCGAGTTTAGCTAAATAAGGTGGCTTTAGCGCCTCTCCCAGAATGGAGACCACCTGTTGTGTTAAAGGCCACGAAACCTACGTGAACTTCCCTGCAAAAAATGCTATTACCCAAAAATCCGATTTCCGCGAATATTTAATTTTCAGGAACCTTACCAATTCGATTAGGTAGCTTCAGGAGATGGAATAAAAAAAAAGATTCCGAATAAAAATAAATAAATAAATCGAAACGAAATATTATTTCGTGAAAGAAAAAAAAACTCATTTACATCCCTATTTACAATTTATTTCCTTCTCCCTTCTTCTTCATCTATTTCCCTACTCAAATCCTAAACTCTCAACAAAAGCTCTCTCTTCCCAACACTCTCAATACACTTGAAATTTAGTAGCGTTACGTTTCTACGCTATGACAATGCGTTTATTACGTCACCTACCTGCGCGCAAGGCTTTTACCAGACTGATAACGTGCGATGAAATCTAGCTGAATACAGCCGCAGCTCAATTTGATGACGGTTATCCACCGTTGATGCTCGTGACTACCGACCAGGATTCTGTGGTCAGGAAATTAAAAAAACAAAATAGCACAGCGTATGATGACGGACGCTGCGGGGCACTGTGAAACACGCCGTGTGCCGGTCGGACGATCCTCTCACGACTCTCGTCCGTTCGTTGCGGATAAGGAATCCTCAGGAAATTATCCCGGATAATTGGCAGATCCAGAATCCCGGATATGCTGCCTGTTGAACAGGAAATCTGTTCACCGGGAACGCTTGATTGAAATTTACCTTTGTATCTCAAAATCCACGTAAAAATAGCGAAACTAAAACTGTATTCACACTTTACTAACTGTTGTATCTAATAAAAAATAAAATGAAATTATACCACTACTTTTCACTTCCGAAACAATATTTTACAAAAGTACCTTTTTGTACTTCTCGCACTTTGCACAAAATCGTTCCGCTCTCCGACCGCTCCGCAAACGAAATGGCCGAGAGTTCCAAAAAATTACAGGTCCTAACTGTAGTATGCCAAGTGGTCATTAATTTCCGCCCGTAAATTTATTGCAAAGAAATTCGCCGTATTTTCCCTTCTCGTTTGCAATCATTTGAGAGCAGCTGAGAGTAATTCTACACTTGTTGCTATAATTTATTATAGATATTTTTTTTTGTTCATTTTTATTTGTAAAAACGAGAAAACGTTACAAGTGATCACCGGCACATTTTCGTCTCGAAAGTGGTCTACTGTATTTTTTTTCCTTGACTTTCACGCGTTTCGAAGAACCGTACAACGCGCTTGCGGAGTGCTTGTTGTTTCGACGCCATCTTTTATCGTATTGACAACACCCGAGCTAAAAGAAACCAGGGGTTAGACATCAATTGAATATAGGTTACCCAAAATTAAAATCAATATGGCGTCATTTGTTTACCGACATATCATTTGCGAGGATTGAAGTCACGGAGATAGTAAAAATAAAGAAAAATGCGTTGCTTTATTTCTAACTGCATGAGCGATTTTCATATTTCGGTTTCACATGGAGGTGTTCACATTTAACATGTAGTTCAAAGTTAGCCACTATTCGACTATATAACCGTACCGAGTTGTAAACAACAGTAATTGACAGAACCAAAATGACAGTGAACCGCAGCAATATTGGGTACACTGGCAATATGAGGGATTTGACGTTTTAGTCATACTCTTGAAAGAAACGAGCAACCCCGAGCAATCCTAGACAGCCGGTGTTTTTGGCACATCTCGAGAACAAAACAGCTGAGATGTATGCGGTTTTGAACCCGTTTTGTATCCTACTAACAGCTCTGTCAGCTCACGTGCAGGCATTTTGAAAGTTTTGAACCCTGAGATGTTGGTACCATCTGAATACATAGGGAGAGATAGGCGGTAGCAGGGAGCTGAGCAACCCGTTTCTAGGGAGCTCACAGAGAGCAATTTTCTCGGTGAGAAAAAAAATTACGCTCTGTACTTTTTTTACAGAACAGTATTGAAATCAGCAACCAATGCATGATTTTAACTGAATATGTTTATATAAACATTCAAGCTAATTTATTAGCCGTTTACGACATCGGTTTCAGGCAAGCTCCGGCTTAGAGGATATGATTCGCAAGTCAAGATGTGCTGCAAAATTAGCTGTCATTGCCAAACCTATCAAACTACTCGATGAGTTCAAGGCAGATCTATCGAAAAAGTGCGCCCATTTGGTTATTATCACATTGCGGACCGCTCACGAGATTTCTCGTGTTCCACGTTCCGTCTGTTACGGATGGATCACGAAATAACCAGTGTTTTCTACACTTGAAGGTTAAATCCTTGGTTTCCCAAGAATCTAACAAGGCCTACCGATGCCTCGCCTTCGTCTCATCCCCATCGAAGGAAACGATCTCATTCGTGGAATCCGAACAAATGAAGCGTTCAAGTTTGCCCCAAAACGTGCGGTCCTTAATGTGTTAAGCTGGGTTAGAGGAGCGGTAGAAAACAGTACGGCAGAAAGCGGAAGAGGGTTTATCTGAAATGTTAAAGAGAAAGGATGATCACAAGAGTTTGAATGAATTCTGCACTCTCTCATTATTTAAGCAGTTTTCAGCTTCTACTAGTATTTTATTCGAAGATAAACGTTTGCAACATGAACTGTTGTAGAGTTCACAAATGTGCACAAGCGTCTTTTGTTTTGTTTTCAAAAAATCGGTATACTTTAAAAATGGTTACTATTCGTTACGAAATGCAGATTGAGTATGCGAAGCCACTTCTTTAACTTCAGCATCATCAACGTTTTTATCAGAGAAGAATGTTTTGAAATTTTAACATTTAAATGAAAATTTTTAGTTTAGTTTTGACGTAGAACTACGTCTTTGATTTCTATATAGGAGGGTCACTCTACGAAAAAGGTAACGTTTATTAAGAGTTTTCAAATGCGTATTACGCAGAATCTTTCTCAGGATATATGTTGAAATATATACCATTTGACAGCAAATTAATCCAGCAATTTTTTCGCCTTAAACATCAACAATGGAATTAATTGAACAAGTGTACAATTTAACAAGAAAAGTGGTTAATCTCTCATGACTCATATTCATAATTCTCAATGACTCAATTCCTTCTATGATATTTTTTTTTTATTCTTTATTTTTGAGACTTTCAGCCTCCTGGACTGGTTTGTCTCAGACCTTCTATGATAGATTGAGAAGAAGAACCAATACGACTTGATTGTGATAGTCTGCAAACGAACATTACTCCACCGAAAAAGCTACTTTTCAGGGCTACTATTTAGAGTTTCAAAAGAATTGAACTAACAGATTTCTGAACAATGAAAAGAATTACATTTAAAAAAACAACTGTTCTGAACAATTAGAGCCGTACGTCAAACTTCCGTCCGTGCCCCTAGGCTCAGACCCATCTACTTTTTGTTTTATTTTTTTATCATTTCCTTTTAAGATCTCTTGTTGGTCTCTATACTACGCGGTATGAATGATGTGATTTGTACTCATTCTGAGTTTCTTATAGCGCGGTTTTCATACAACACATTAGATGGTTTCCATACAACGCGCTACGGATTAGCCTGGTTTGTATGCAAAATCAGAGTTTCTTATAGCGCAGTTTCCATATAACGCGGTACGCGCTCACCGCGTTATAGGAGGGTTGACTGTATATCATAGATAGTCCGCAGGACCTTACATTCAAAAACATTAAGTTATTTTAGGCCCTAATTGAGCAGCATGGTCGTCTCGGTCTCATAACAGAACAATTGTTCTGATAAAAGTTTGGTTCAGCGTCAACTTCGCAAGCGGCGCGCTTGGATGACAGATGTCGACACATCATAATTCAGCAAAAATCATCGGTCACCGTCGCCTATTTATAAAAACGGAACGAATTAAGTTGCACACCCAACTTTATTGAGTGAATGAAACCGTGAAAAAAGCAACCAATCAAACATTCTTGGATGTAACTGCTTTGTTATCTACAACGAAAGTATGTTCAGATAAAGAAGCATCTTTACGAAAGAGAATACAATTTTTGAAAATTTTATCATAAATTTTGTCAAATTCCAGATCAAAGTGCAGTAATTACAATGGATCTATGTTCCATCTCATTAATCATAATAATAAACTGTACTTTGATACTCCGGTTTCCAAATTAATCGCGCAGTACAACAAGGCATTCTTCTTGTGAATGAAAGTTGGAAGGTGATCGGTCAAAAATACTGAGAATCCTTTCGATAGAGAGTCCAAAAGAAATGCTTAAGAAATTTTGCATAATGTTCACCAACGAAGTCGCAAAAACACTTCAAATATTCTACATTAACACACAATTGTCAAACAAACTCCTTCCCTGCGAACACTCTGAGTAAAGTTAAAATCCAAATTCCAATCAGTTCATTTGAAAGACAAATATTGATAGTAATGATAAAGAAATAAATATATTTATTTTCACACTTAAAATACGGCACAGATTGATAAAAAGACGGGATAGTAAAAAACGGTCGAAAAAACGGTAATGTCACGTTAAAAACGGTACGTTTGGCCAGCCTAGCCAAAACCCATCAAAGTTTTGGAAGACATAAGTTTCCACAGATACAAGTGAAGTTCTTCTTAACCCATTAACGACCAAGCCGTAAAAAAATGTTTTTAGCAAAAGTCATTGGTGTAATTTTGATTATTGGCGTTACAGAAACCCTAATCTTCAAGAATTATTTTTTTCCGTTCTTCCATTTTCCGGAAAATGACAAAAAATCAAAAAAGCGCCAAACAAAAACATTGGCCAAACCTACATTTTTGTTCCTGTAGGAGGTTCAATTCAATGGTTTTTCTCCTACATCACAATCAGAGATTCCAACCTCCCTGATTTTTCAGGATTTCCCAGACTTTTTGGCTCGTATCCTGATATCCTGACAACCATTCAATTTTGCCTGATTTTTCTGAAATGATCCTGATTTATCCTAATTTTTGCGTTTTTCACTTTATCACAATAAAAACTATCCGTAATGAATATACCGGGATTCCTTTCAAAGTTTCTCTGGTTGGAAATGAGAACTGTCAGAATAGCCTACATAAAAAAGCTCAAAATAGAATAAAATAATTGGTCTTTCTTTCGTTAATGGGTGTTAAATAAAAAATGAGAATTTTTTCAATCACATATAAAAAAATTTTTTCGTCGATTTCTGTATTTTTTGTTAATAACATAATGTATTTTCTTCAAAAAAATGTCAGTGAATGTTTGAGTAAGGGCCGTGGTCTGCTGTTCGACGCAACGTTGTCGCGATGCTCTCACAAGAACGTTGTACAGCACTTACGTCCATTTTCCGGATTCTTGTAGTCAGTTGCTTCGTGTCCTTGGCCCTCCAATTGTTTTTATACACTAGGGCACTGAGTGAGCCAAATAAATCCTCTATTGGGCGGCACTGGGGCAAGTTTGTTGGGTTACGATCTTTCGGCACGAACGGTATCTTTTTCTCCTCAAGATACGCCAGCGTCTTCTTGGCGTAATGGGAAGACGCCTTGTCCGACCAGAAGACGTACTTCCCATCCGCGTGATGCTCGTTCAGGAACGGCAGCAGGATTTTATCGAGGCACTCTTCTCGATAGATTTGTTGGTTGATTGCCAGACCGTTCGGCTTAAACCAAGGCTTTGAAATGCCCCGGTCGGAAATGGCGATTTACAACATAACCTTTTTTTCAAACTTGTGCTTGAACTTGTATTTCACTTCAGGCGGTGTGGATGACTTGTCGCTGGATTAGTAATTATCATTTCCTGGAATATGCGTTTTGGACAGCGGAAAATAGCTTTCGTTGTCCAGAACGAAAGACGTCCCGCGGTATTTTTTGGTCATCCACCGACACTGTGATTTAACCGTCTCAACCTGCTCCTCCGTGTACTCCGGCGACCTCGTCTTCTTCCTGCAGACGATTCCTTCCATCTTGAGGATCCGATGAATCAATACGTGGGAGCAGCCATATTTCCGACCGGAGTCACGCAGGCTGGTTGCGTCCTTGTTGTCAAACAGCTTCTTTAACGACGTCTTCCTTTGCTTCGTCATTATCGTCACCGGACGACCACTTCCGACCTTCCACTCTACGTTCAGGGAACCCAGGATACGATATACCGTACTGACAGGTACATTTTCTTCCTTAAAATGTCCCACCATGAACTTTTTTCCTTGCTGTAAATACGTTTCGTAAAGCCGTACAATGCGTTCGCGGAGCACGTGCTGTTCCGACGCCATCTTTGATTTGACTAGATTCAAACTAGCAAAACCAAACACGCCTACTGTTTCTAGCCCAAAGAACAATTTTCTTGGAGAAAGAAAATTTTGCGCTCATTATTTGAGTTACTGAAAGGTATTGAAAAATTCTCATTTTTTATTTAACACCCGTTATCAGATTGGATCTTCCAATACAGTTTCAAATTTTTACATTTTGAAAGAAAATAATTACTTGATGTTTTTTGAATGTTTAAAACACGTAGTGCATTTATTCCACCTGAAATTCCATTATGATTTTTGCATCAGTATGACAGAAAATGAAGCTCAATGTCGTCAACGCCAATTGAATGAATGAACATTGAGGATAATTTTGCATATAAAATTAAATAAATGTATGTCTGCATATAAAAATTGAGCTTTTGTTCTTTAAAAAATTGACACAAACATTCCGGATAATGTTATATAATGTTGTATGAGCTATCCTGATTTTAATTTCCATTCTCCATGATTTTTGAAAAAAATAGTTGGTAACCCTGATCACAATGTATGATCTTTTATCGAAGTAATATTGTGAAAAAGTTCACATATTTTTGAATTTTGTAAGGTTTTGGTTTTTGTTAGGTTATGTGCTTTCAGCACATAGTTGCTTTAAACCGATTCTCATGCCCAATAAAGTGATACCAATTCGAATGAAATTAATAGAAGGTGGTAGCTAATAGAGTTAGCTATCATTTGATGCCAAAACCTTCCCATGTGGTTGTGTCCAAAGCCATGAAAAATTATAGAAGTCGCTGGTCGATTTTTCGAACGCTTGGCGTAAAACGGGTTAACCAGACCGTTTTGCTCCCAATTTTCCTACACATGGAAACATCCATTCGATGAACTCGGTGGCAAATTTGCTGACCAGTACTGACAAGCTCTTACACAGTGATTCGAAATCCATCTTCTCAGCCACTTTATCTATCTCAGCAGCTCACCAGAAGAATCCCATTGGAAAGGTGCGAGCCAGAGTGACACATATACATAGCGTTGAGAGTAAAATTAATGATCTCGCAGTAATGCTGGGTTTGTTCTGCCCCTGGAAACAGAGGGCGATTGTGAACAAGATGTCGAAAACAGAATGCGAAATGTGCCGTCCGCATACACTGACAGAACATCAATGATGATCAACGTAACAATGCATATGCCAAACCGAAATAACCCCAAACCATGGATGGCTACTACGAATACAAGTGCTAAAGAGTGAATTTCCCCTGGCGACAATTCTTAGAAGATTTCTGTTTACCAGCATAATCATTTTCCGAAGATATAGCTGCACAACAATATCTATTCTCTCTGGCTTTCGTAAGAGTTTTAGGAAACGTAGCATTCGATGATTTGACCTAAAATAAAATCATTGTGTCGAGACTGTTAACCCACAAAAGCAGAAGATCCTTTCCGTTCAAAGCAATTTATATTGAACGATTTTTTCTTCTTCTGGAATCCTTATCGCTACAATTGTCATTTTCAATCTAGTTAAAACGAGATGTGGGTCATGCTTCCCGCTTCAATGAACAACAAACGCCCCGTCTAGTCACAACTGCATAAACTCGTAACTCGTAAATATCTCCTCCTGAGGGGGAAAACAAAACAGGGTCCCCAATAATCGTCCCGAAACTTTCCACGACCTTTGCGACTGAGCGATTCGAGTTCTGATATTATCTCTTTACTCCGATTTCCGGCTTTCTCTGCAACGTAACTGCTATCAGTGGAAACATATAGCACAAATTGAAAAGGATGCCAAAGAGGAACCTGCCTACGATATATAATAGAATATATGCCGCCTACGAGCCCCGGCTAAAATCAAGGATGTTGGTGGCGCGTGGCATTGAATTAGGCGTGCGTATCGTCACATCCCACTGCCAGACACAACTCCGTTCCACTCGCCCCGAAAAGCAAATCGAACGTAAACAAACCAATAATTCTTGTCGCTTCAACCGCAGTGAAACTTTTCCTATACACGCGTCGGAGACGTCCCCAATTCCAGCTAGTGACGCACAAACAACGCAGCCCACGACGAGTGGCTCGTTTAGCGAACTACAATTTTAGGCTCGAGTTCAAAAGCACAAAAGAGCAACACAGTGGATGTTTTCCGGTTCATTTGCACGGCCGTAGATAACATTTCCTGCCCCTCACAGCATTTGTAGAGGTGCCTGTGGGACCAGCCATTTGAGATAATCACTTTGCTGCCTCCTTTGGCAGTAACAATAGCTACTTTGTTGTCCAGCAGATGGTTTTACTTGTTAACATGAAATGTTTATTTTTTGAAACCGATAGTTATGTGTAAGATATGTTGATGTGGGAATAAATTCGTAATGTCAGTATTACACACCTCATGTTGGGTGTAGAAGACGTGGGGGTAAGACGCACATGTTGAGAAGAACTTCAGTTGTATCTTTTAAAACTCATGATTCCCAAATCTTGAATGCAGTTTCTTACAATTCAATATACTGTTTTTCGAAATAATTGGCCAATGTTTTCCAAAAAAAAAAAGAGTATTTGAGTGGTTTTACTAAAATTAAAACAGTAGAACTTTTTTCGGGTAATATTGACATAAAGGAGGGGTGGGGGTTTAATATGGACAGGTTTGTAATATACGAAGTGTCGAGGTTTATCGGTTTATCTTGAGAACAATAATTTCATTCAACCAAGGTCTGAACTCATCACGAATGTCCATCCAATGATGAAAGAATCGAATTAATTCTCCAGGAAGTGATGTTGTGCCTTTAAGCAGTATAAACGGACTTTTGGCGATTTGATTTCTGTTAAAAAATTCTAGAAATTTTAGAAAACTGGTGGGAAAGTTTTGTTGATTGCGGTAAGTTAAATATAATTGCTGGTGACTTGAACATTGACTGGCTTAATGTGCGAAATTCGAATCAATTACAACTATCATCACATTACTTTTATTTAAAACAATCTGTTAACGAAGCTACTAGAATATCTAAATATAGTAGAACTCTGATAGATCACGTGTATTCAAATTTTGCTACTGTCCAATCTTTTACAGAGGCCAAATTCAAAGTAACTGATCATGAGACAATTTCTGTTCACATTGAGAATGGACAGGATGACCGTGATGGAAATAGAATAAAAATTAAAAACTGGAATAGGAGTCCATGTCTCAGCTTGTTCCGACAAGCCTGGATTTTGCAGCAATGACAGGACATCTCAATGATAAAGCAGCTGTTCTGACTGATACACTATCCCCACATTCTATAAACGCACTTTACGCAAATAACAATGTTTACGCTTTAATCAGCATGTGTACCATATGCCACCGTGTAAGTATTAGTGAATCATATATATTCCACATTGAATAGTGATAGTGTGTTCGTTGCATCTGTCAGAAACAGAAACACGATATATCTAAACTTTTGAATTTGAATAAATTTTCTCGATCGTATTGCTTGAAAACGCCAAAACTAAGTGTTCTAAGTGAAAGAGAAAGGGGAATGGTCGAAGCCTACCGACGAGAAAAGGTGCCTCTTCGCAAAATTGCCCGTAGACTCAGTAGATCAGATTCGGTGATAAGAAAACTTCTTGAAGGATCCGAGAAAGTATGCAATAACCAAACGAAAGGCTAAACAATCAAAGCTGTCGGCGCGGGATGAACGAAGAATTATGAAATTGGCGTCGAATTCAACAATATCGGTGTCCAAGATCGAATCTGAACTGGATTTACCTGTTGCGGATGAGACTATTTATAAGGCTTTGCACTCCAGCCCCAACATAATTCGATCTCAAATGCACAAGGCTCCGAATCTAACACCAGATCACAAGCAAAAACGTATGGATTTCGCAAAGGTGAACATGGCTCGTCAGTGGGACACGGTAAAGTCTTCGTTATTTCCTGTATTTTTCTCAGATAAATGTTATGTAACGCGATTACAAGCTATTAGAGCTTATGATTTTTATTTATTCATCCTCAGGTTATTTTTTCTGATAAGAAAAAAAATCTGGATGGCCCCGATGGATTTACGGGATATTGGAGAGATTTGCGAAAGGAACCAATGTACTTCTCAACACGGAACTTTGGTGGAGGATCTTTGATGGTCTGGATCGGATTTTGCGCAAAAGGAAAGCTCAACCTTGCATTCACATCTTGCAAAATGAGTTCGCCAGACTACATAGAGGTCTTGGAAAACAGCCTGATTCCATTCAAAGCGAAGTATCGTGGCCCAAAATTCGTGTTTAAGGAAGAAACACACACCTTCTCTCGGTTCAATCACACACAAAAAGCATACTTAAGCGATATACTGGTGGTGAGACACATTCATTTTTCGTGAGGACATCGACAAGACAACATCGTTGCCTAACGTGCTGGAGGAGGTGGACGGCGAAGGATCGACACATACACGCGCAGAACTCTTTCCGTTAGGATGCCATTCAGCATCGAGAAAGTTCCGGAAAGATCTAATCATTGCTGGAAAATAATCTGCCAGTTCCTTTGGGAATTTTCAAAATATATTCATGTGAAAGAGTTTAATTGAATGTTTTCTATCCATGTTACACTGTGACCAAATATGTTTCAACCAAGTGCTATTAACAGGTGGTTATCGAGTTGGCATTAACCACTGGTGGGCTTCCAGTATCGAGGAAAATGTGGAAATATCTAATCGTTACTGAAAATAATCTGCCAGTTCCTCTGGGAATTTTCAAAATATATTCATGTGAAAGAGTTTAATTGAATGTTTTCTATCCATGTAACACTGTGACCAAATACATTTGGTTTTGTGGTTTTTCAATCAATCGCAATCAACAGGATAGCTTCTGAAGATTATTCTTCCCCATCAGTAGGATATTTCCGTATCCAATATTGGATGCATAAAACCTTGTGCCTCCAACGTAACGCTCTCGTTTTCGAAGTTCTCCAAATATTCATTCATTCAGAATGAATTCAGATTCAACTTCATACAAATGATCTCTATATCAACGAGAGTCCTACGTCACCCTTGCGGTTATACCATAGATATAACCCACTTCCTGTTTTTTTGAACAGAAATCCATTTTCTCTTGAAGTCCGTCTCCGATTTGACAACTTTTGGGTTTTTCCGGAGGGCCTGCTTCATAATCGCCCAATATTTCTCTATTGGGCGAAGCTCCGGCGCGTTGGGCGGGTTCATTTCCTTTGGCACGAAGGTGACCCCGTTGGCTTCGTACCACTCCAACACGTCCTTTGAATAGTGGCACGAAGCGAGATCCGGCCAGAAGATGGTCGGGCCCTCGTGCTGCTTCAATAGTGGTAGTAAGCGCTTCTGTAGGCACTCCTTAAGGTAAACCTGCCCGTTTACCGTGCCGGTCATCACGAAGGGGGCGCTCCGCTTTCCGCAAGAGCAGATCGCTTGCCACACCATGTACTTTTTGGCAAACTTGGATAGTTTCTGCTTGCGAATCTCCTCCGGAACGCTGAATTTATCCTCTGCGGAGAAGAACAACAGGCCCGGCAGCTGACGAAAGTCCGCTTTGACGTAGGTTTCGTCGTCCATTACCAGGCAATGCGGCTTCGTCAGCATTTCGGTGTACAGCTTCCGGGCTCGCGTCGCACACACGAGTTCACTTCGATCCATAGTTTTCGAAGGGTCAGAAGAGCAGTCAGACCAAACTTTTGCCGATAAATTCTGCTGATCAACCAAAGTATTGATTGACAGTCGATTAATATCAATTGTAGACTAGATTGTTTTTCACCCATCACTTTTGCTGAGTTAAGAGATATTTGTTTTTCATTGCAAAAATCGGCAGGTATCGATAATGTCAACGCAAAAGTGATACAAGATTGCTTTCATGTTATTGGACACGATCTACTGGACCTAATAAATGAATCTCTACGAACTGGGCACGTGTCAACTAGGGGTTGCATTACCGTGCCAAAATTTCAATAACCGGTTATTCGGTAATGAACATTTCATTACCGGTAAAACCAGTAACTTACCGGTAAAACAATACTTTTAAACAAAACCATTTTCTTGAAGAAACGGCTTTTATTGATAATGATTAGTTTACAAGAAAACATTTTGCAGGATTTTGCAACTATTTAAATTAACACTAAGGGACACTAATAATGTTAATTTTGTCGTCTTCTAATCGAGATCGGATCTCATTAGGGGAAATCAGGGTAAAACCAACACCCTAAAGAGTAAACACGAGAGTTTTGATTTCAGCTTGGGTGAACAACCACGGAGGTGGAGCCGATGAGCGTTGAAGCTCTCCCAGGCTTTTTTGTTGACAAGCCCTGTGCAACGGTTTTGGCTGTTTTATCAATACAGTTTTGTTGTTTTGTCTTCCAAATATAAACACAAAACATCTACAAAAAGCAAGGACGCGTTTTTCCTGTCAGAGGAACACAAACCAGGTGTCGGTTTTAACCTGACTGAAGGTGTCGGTGTTACCCCGAATGGGCTCGAAATTTCAAAACAACGTTTTTCCATCATCGATAATCAACAAAACCACCTACCATAAACCATAAAATACACTGAACAACGATCTAAGACGAATTAGGCACTTAAATTCCACTAGCGAAATATTACACGGATTAACTTCTGTTTGCTGACCAGTCCTGTTGTGTGGTTTTTTTTTCAGTAACGCGACTTCCGCAGCTGTAGGATGAATCGGAACGTAAAAAAATGACAAGTGTGTGCAGGGGACATCAGAAAATTTGCAAAAAAAGGTCTTCTAATTGGAAAAATCAGGAGGTGTCGGGTTTACCCTGATTTCCCTCTACAGAAATTTCCAGAAGAGGAAAACGGACGTTCAGAGTCCAATGGGCGTACAGTACGAAGAGCATCGAATACCATTGCCATGTATTTGCCTCTGATGACCTTTGTACGAAAACATGTCTCAGGATTTTCATCAATCCGTTTATAGACGTTGAGCTTAGGCTGGACGTTGATACCTTTGATTACTGCAATCGTCAAGTTTTTCCTTGATGCTCAACAGATTCTACATCTTCCAGTGGGTTTTTCCTTCCTGTTATCCAGCTACTGAACCAATACCATAATCGTCAAATTTAATTAAATCACGAACGATTTCAAATGTCTGCTTATTCAATGCAGTTCGTGAAGTTTGATAGAAGACGCCGAAGTCATCATTCATTGTGCCCCGACCACGAGTAGAATGCAGATAGCTGTTCTAGCATAAATTGCAATCCAAGGTCAGTTCCATAAAGGGTGCAGTTCTTCCGGTATAGCAGTTCAACAGCTACCAGAACTGGTTCGAGGGCATCGAGTATCGAGATCGAGCAGCTATTTTTCAACAAGGTTGGAGGTCGGAGGTCGTAGAATCAGCACAACACTGCCAGCTGGATTCTTCGATCTTATTTAGATTCTAGAGTAATATTTCAAAGCGGCATAAAGGCGAATATTATTTATGGTGTAAAAGTTAAAATTACCGAAATTACCGGTTATCGATTGTAAAATTACCGGTAATTCGGTAATGAAGAATGACCCAATTTGAACCAATTTCTAGGCCCTTATTGTTACAAACATTGGAGCGCAATGTAATTGTAGGAATGTCGTACAAATGATTCGAAAGCTATTCGTGCGACAGAACTCAAAAGACTCGTTTCAACGATTCTATTTCCGATCCCATTGGTAACTCACTCGGGGTGCCGCAGGGAAGTGTCTTAGGGCCTATTTTGTTTATTTCATATATAAATGATCTTGGACGGGTTTTACGATATTGTGACATTAATTTGTTCGCCGATGATACTGTCCTGTTCATCGCAGCTAAGGATATAAAATAAACCGAGGAACACATGAACGAAGATTTGCATTCTCTGGCTCAGTGGCTTAAATTCAAACAATTAAATTGTATGTTGGCACAACTAAATACATGCTAATTTCTTCAGCAAACTCCAGTATTGACGTTAATTTTAGAATAGATGGTGAGACACTAGAACGCGTGAAAGAAATCAAATACTTAGGAGTTATCGTTGATGACAATTTAACTTTTAAGTCTCATATTAATAATGTTATCAAGAAGATTGGCAAAAAGTACGGCGTGTTGTGTCGTTTGAAGAAAGAGCTGACAATAAAAAGTAAAATTAAGTTATTAAGTTAAGCAGTTGTTAAGGTCTTACCACATATAGACTTTTGCTCGTCGGTCCTGTTCCTTGCAAACAATACACAACTAACGAGATTGCAGCGTTTACAAAATAAGGTCATGCGTTTGATTTTAAGATGTAATAGATACACTTCCTCTAATTTGATGTTGGACGCGCTACAGTGGCTATCTGTGAAGCAAAGAATTTATTATTTGACAATGGTGTTCATCTTTAAAATTTTAAACAGTATGTTGCCTCGATATATGTGTGATCGAATTGAAAGAGGAAGTGATGTTCATAGATACAATACTAGAAACGTGGATGATGCAAGAACACCTAACTTTATATTCAGTAGGTCGCAGAACTCGTTGTTATACAAAGGAATACATTTTTTTTCAATTCGATGCCCAGGGAAATAAATCGAGCGGCAACAATGGCAGAGTTTAAGAGAATGTGTATGTGTCCCGCATTAAATCTGTTTTGTAAACAGGTTTTCGAAACTTTTTTGTAAATTAATTTATGTATGTTTACTAATTATTGAAATTTCAAATTTTTTCAGGTATCTCAAACTACCATGTTCGTACTGATGATGATGATGTTTTTTTTATTGTATTGTAGATTATTAAAAAAAAAAACGAACGTTGTCTACGAAAGTTTGAGCCTCGCGTGCGTTTGGTGGGCCTGTAATAATGTTAATAATGAACACTGGCAGAAAACTGACACACAATGATTTTTATGTAGGGTGTGAAGTGGAAACTGGAATTGGGATAGCTCATTCAGAATTGTCGTAAACACTCTTTCATCAGATGGTTGTATCGATTATTTCTGATTGTAGCAGATCTCTTTTATGTTCTAAGTTGGAACTTTCGGATATTGGGTTCAATTTCCAATCAGTCAAGGATCTTCCCGGGTTGGAAATTTTCTTGACATGCCTTGGAAAAATCTTTGGGCCTGAAGACTGAAGACTATTACTATGTCAATGTCAATATGGATAGGAACATTGTTTATTTTTTCGCAGCCAAAATGCTTATTTTCGAAGTCGCAAAAATTACATCCACACTAGGGATTGCATTACCGTGCCAAAATTCCAATAACCGGTTATACGGTAATGAAAATTTCGTTACCGGTAAAACCGGTAAATTACCGATAAAAAATACTTTGGAATAAAACCATTTTCTTGAAAAAACAGCTTTTATTGATAATGATTAGTATACAAAAATTTGGTTAAAATAATACTTAAGGACACAGAATGTTAATTTTGTCGTCTTCTAATCTACACTCGATAAAAAAAATTAGAGGATCGAAGTCGGAAATTTTAAGTGATTTTTGGCATGCTGTAACTTCGTGAAAAATCAACGCATATCAATGGGATGCACATCATTTTGAAGCTACGAATCGTTCGTTCTGAGAGTCGCGGATGATTTTATACTTTTGGTACGATTTGCGATTCAATGCTCCTCTAATTTACTCCAAACTTTGAAAAATCGGCTAGAAAAAACGGCTGAACGTATCAATATAAAACGTTCAGGGATGTTTGGGGAATACACTAGGCTAAAAATTTGCCTGCAAACATTACAACTTATTGCGATATTTGCAGAATTACAGTGGATTTTGTAATGCACTATAAAAATCCTGTTTTTGGCACTTTTTTGAAATCGATTCAAAAAATTTAATTTTTTTTTTCGTCAAAGTAACAAATTATTCTTGTGCAGAATTTGTTGGAATTTTCAAAACTGCCTTTCGATTAGCGGTGCGATGATTGTTTATTGAATTATTCATCATCAAAGACGAAGGGGTAATTGTTCATTCAAACCGAAATATCTCTGTGTGGGAAGGTGCTACAGGAGCGTTCTTGGAACCAAATAAAAGCTGGTTGATAAGGTTGATTGGATTTGCTGTTGAGTTGGTTGGCAAAAAATTGTGTTGGTCCAGAATATTCTTGAAAAAAGCAAAGAAAATCGATTTTTCGTTTCATCCCGATATTGTTGCCCACTACACCTACACACAACAAGATAAAAATATGTACACAAAATATCTGATACCTGAAAGTTGTAGCTTCAAAATGATGCGCATCCCATCGATATGTGTAGATTTTTCACGAAGTTACAGCATGCCAAAAATCACTTGAAATTTCTGACTTCGCACTCTGTTCCTCTAATTTTTGTTGAGTGTTGATCGGATCTCATTAATAAAATTTCCAGAAGAGGAAAACACCCGTTCAGAGTCCAGCTATGTTGGGCGTACAGTACGAAGAGCATCGAATACCATTGTCATGTATTTGTCTCTGATGTCTTCTGTACGAAAACTCTCTACGAAGCGTCATTCTGCAATCCTTCTAATCAGGGGTTCAAGCAGCTGCTTCGAAATTTTTGAGGGTCACTCCGAAAGCTGTTCTGACATAAATTGCAATCTGACGTCAGCTTCCAATTCAGTTATCGCTGTCAGTTCTTCATCGCTGAAACTTATCTTGTGTTTCGTTTTCAGATCGAGCAGCGAATTTTGAACTAATGTTATGAGGTCATAGAGTTGGCGGAACACTGCCAGTTGTGAATTTCCGATATTATTTTGATTTTCAAGCCATATTTCATATTGGCAAATATTATTCTGGTGTAAAGATGAATATTACCAAAATTACCGGTTAATGATTGTAAAATTACCGGTAATTCGGTAATGAAAAATTACCCGGCATTACCGGTAAAACCGGTTAACAATCCCTAATCCACACGCAGAATCAAGTATGATTTTCGGCTTTTGTTTCCCGAGTCCACTTTGATCAGTATTCATTGTCATGAGGTGGTTTAAATATTATAGAATAGCATGTACAAGGTGGTCTCATTAACAGAAATTTGAAATTCATAATGTAACTACACAAATCAATACCCTCTCCCACCCCCACTGCCCGTCTTACCTGCACCACCCTACAGATAAATCTAGATTCAAAGCCTGTTAAATCAGTTCTGATATCACTGGATCCGCGAATACCTGGTAGTGATTACAGTGAGAAGAAAGTGGATAGAATTCGTTCAGTCAAGTAT